>NC_080383.1:76123627-76424605 GCF_014773155.1 Arachis stenosperma
GAGATTTTGGGTTCTTTGATGTTATAGGACCCAACTCTCTTGAAGGAGAAGGTTAATCTTGTCTCCTTGGACCTTGGGTGTGGTAAGATTCTCAACCCTAGTGTATTTGTTGTTTTATGATGCTTGGGTTTTGAGATGTTGCGTATGGGTATGATGATTGTGGCTTAGGTTGTGTATATGTGAATGTTGGAGCTTGATTGGTGACTTTGAAAAGCTTGGGAAGGGTTGGTGGTGAAAAATCTGTTCTTGGAGGTGTTGAGGCCTTGAGGGCTTGTGGATAAGTGGTTTGGAAGGGCTCCGGTGGAGCTTGGGAAATTCGGCTAAGGTATGGTTTCGGTTTCCCGTATCTAATATGTAATGTGGTA
The DNA here is from genome assembly GCF_014773155.1 of Arachis stenosperma. NCBI lineage: Eukaryota > Viridiplantae > Streptophyta > Magnoliopsida > Fabales > Fabaceae > Arachis > Arachis stenosperma. The sequence goes on from NC_080383.1 coordinate 76,123,993, forward strand.
GGAAATACTTAGGCTAGAGGCCCTAAGATAGGCATTGAATGGTTGATGTTGTTAAATGATTGAGATATATGATGTGGTCATATATGTGATGATGATTATTGATGCCTTGGTGGTATGATGTATGAGAAATATGCATGTTGTGATATATGCTTGATGATTGGTTATGGTTGAATTGTGGATTGAACCATGTTGATGGTGAGTATGATGTTGATTTTGTACAATAATGATTTATTGGAATTGGTGTTGTTGAGAATTGGCATGAGGAATAGTATATGATATGTCAATGTGTTGAGTTGAGCCACTTAGGTGAAGTGGGTTAAAATGATGAGATAGTGATTGTGTATACTGTGGTAATGTGTCAATGTGTGGGTTGAGGAGGCTTGATGTTGAGTTTAATACATTTTGATTGTTTTCAAAGAAAAGGGATGAAATTGGCATGTTTTGATTGACTTTGAAAGGAGTTGAAAATGGTTTGTTTTGAAAATGGCATATTGTGGTTTTGTATGAAAATATGGTTTTTGGGCATACTTTGACGGGACATAACTTGGACTACGGATCTCCGTTTTGTACCAAATCTGTTTAGAAATGAAATTGGATCCGGGATGTCCATGCCGTTCGAAGAACGGGTGAAAAACGATTTAAAATGAGGAAGTTATGTCCGTTGGAAGATTGGGGTTTAAATCTGTGAAATTCTGCAGCTTTTAACTTAGAAAATTTTTAGCAGAATGACCCCTTGCGCGTGGGCGCACCTGGCGCGTACGCGCCGATCTTCCGTGAAGTGCAATCCACGCGTACGCGTGATGTGCGCAGGCGCGCCGATTGTGCTGCACCCAATGCCCAGTCATTTTCCCGAGAGTTATGCCAGAACTGTGCCTGTGTTGTGCCTAAGGCATGAGAACACCCACGCGTACGCGTGGTTGACGCGTGCGCGTCGATTGGCAAGTTTTGAATCCACGCGTTAGCGTGCATGACGCTTGCGCGTCGATGAGTTTTCGAGGCCATCCACGCGTGCGCGTGGAGTGCGCGTACGCGTGGCCCTGTTTTCATCCCAAAGTTGATTTTTGAGTTTTAAAAGCCAAATCTCATACTTCTAAGCCTCCGATCTCACCATTCATGTCTTAAATCATCATAATATGCCTAGCTATTAGAAAGGGGCTAGTGAATGTGATAACTTGCGAGTGAAGCAAGGGAAAAATGTATGATCAATGAGGATCAAGATGATTATGTGAGATGCGGAGGATGGTGGTGGAAGTGCTTGTTATGCCATGGGCCGAAAGGCTGGAATTGTTAATGAAATGGCTGGTTATGGATTTAACCGTGAGCCGGAATGGCTGATATGGATGTTGATCCATGGATGGGAATTCATGCATGTTGATGCTGAATTATTGATAGTTGTGATCTGCACTTCCACTATCTGAGGTACGAGTTTCCCTGGGTAGTAGCAGTGGCTAGCCACCACGTGCTCCAGGTTGATACTCGAAGCTCTGTTAACCCTATGTCGTAAGTGTGGCCGGGCACTGTGAAAGGCCCGGATGAGCTCGAACCCCCGTAGATATTCACCAGTGAGGGTGATGGATGTGGATCATGTTTATGATCAAGTTTATGACGAGTATAACTCGAGTTTGGGGATGCACGACAGAGGGACAGTCCAATGGTTAGCGACCAGGACTTGTCGGGTTGGCTCTATAACCGACAAGATGATATCATCGGCCACTAGGGACAGGCATTCATCATATGCATACTATGTGAATTGTTTGAGATTGCCTATTTGACTGCATATTACTTGCTAATTGTCTAAATGTCTTAACTGCTACTATTTGTATATTCTTTGTTTGATATATCTGTGTTTGCTATAATATACTCCTGCTGGTGGTTGGGAGGTTTGAAGGAATTGGAAAGGAAAGTATTAGTTAGACTGAAGAATCTTTAGTCAGATGCCCTTATATGGTGTAGCTTGTTTATAAGCTTTGATTTTATCAGGAGGGAGTTATAGGATTGCCTTTGGCTTTCCTCTATTATTATGTATTATATATGTGGAAGCTATTACCATGCTGGGGACCTCTGGTTCTCACCCATGCAGATTTTGTGGTTTTCAGATGCAGGACGTGAGGTGTCCCGCTGATGCATGCTGGAGACTTCTATATTGCGAAGATCCTTTGTTCTCGGGGCTATGTTTTGGTTTATATGTTTTGCTTAGATACTTTTATCTCCATTAAATAATACAAACTGTGATGACTCCTCTTATGGGAGATTTTGGAGAATAGGTTTTATGTATTTGTGTCCCTTTGGGTTTACTTGGGGTTTTCCTTATTTTATCATATGTATATACTGTTATACTCGGACCGGTTATCTTCGCAGCCGGATCTTGAGTCTTGATATTCCTGTTTTTGGCACTCCCTTGTATATATATAATCTCGCGTTGGTTTATCCTTGTTCGTTACGTTATCGATCGGAGTGATGCGCTTTTGAGTTGCGGTTTTTGTTTACCCCTTTTTCCACAAAGGCTCCTAGTTATAATCAATCATTCATACTAACATATTTACTAAATTTTTATTTTAGAGGTCGTAATACCTTGCCATCTCTGAATTATGACTTAAGCATAAGACTTTGTATGGTAGGGTGTTACATTATGGTATCAGAGCAGTTCGTTCCTATAGAGCCTGAGGGATGGACTGACTATGCTTCTGTGCATTCTCTGTGTGTGTGTTATGTGCTATTAGTATATCTGCTTGATATAATTGGCATAAACGTTCATGAGCATGCATTTGGGACTTTGAAGCACTAGACTTCCGATATTGAGACTGATCAACTTAATATCGATTGTTGGGTGTGTATAGGAACCAGATGGCGCCTCGTGGACGCGGTAGAGGTAGTGCGAGAGGTCGTACGAATGCTCGTGCGCCGGAGAATAACCCGAATGACCCGGTGAACTTCATGACTGCGTTGGAGAACATGGCTGCTGCTATGCAAGCCACTGCTGCGGCTCTTGGTCAACAAATGAACAACCATGGTAATGATGGAGGTGGAGATCAGGGCCCGATGACCTTGGCAAACTTTTTGAAGGTTAATCCACCTAAGTTCAAGGGAACTACTAGTCCGACTGAGGCTGATACATGGTTTCAGGCTATAGAGCGAGCGTTGCAAGCGCAAGTGGTGCCTGAAGGACAGCGTGTCGAGTTTGCTACCTATATGCTTGTCAGTGAAGCGTCGCATTGGTGGCAAGGTATCCGACGTCTTCTGCAGCAGGGTGATGACTATATCACTTGGAATGTCTTCCAAGAAGAGTTCTATAAGAAGTACTTTCCGACTTCTGCTAGGACGGCTAAGGAACTTGAATTGTTACAACTGAAGCAGGGTACTATGTCCATATCAGAGTATACTGACAAGTTTGAGGAGCTGTTCAGGTTCTCTCGTATGTGCCAAGGGACTCCAGTGGAATATGAGGAATGGAAGTGTGTTAAGTATGAAGGAGGACTCCGGAGTGATATCTTCAGTTCAGTGGGACCAATGGAGATTAGGACTTTCTCCGAATTGGTGAACAAGTGTAGGGTTGCTGAAGAGTGTGTGAAAAGGGCAACCGCTGAGAAAGGGAGTCAAAGGGGATCATTCCCACAGAACCGAGGGAAGAGCTTTGCACCTAGAGGTTCGTCTTTCAAGAGAGGAAGCTCTTTTAGGAGGCCCAACAACAACAACAACTCCCAAGGGAGGAAGTTTGGGAAGCAGCCTCAGAATGATCAAGCTTGTACTAGGTGTGGAAGTCACCATCCGGGAGCACCATGCAAGGCCGGATGGGGTTTGTGCTACACTTGTGGAAAGGCGGGGCATAAAGCCGTAAATTGTCCTGAAAAGCAGAAACAAGGTGCTGGAAAAGCACAACAGACTGGTCGGGTGTTCACCACTTCAGCTGTAGGAGCTGAGGGATCTGAGACACTTATTCGAGGTAACTGTGAATTAGCTGGTCAAACTTTAAATGCTTTATTTGATTCGGGAGCATCACATTCATTCATTGCATTTGAGAAAGCCCATGAGTTAGGGTTGAAGATTGTAACTTTAGGTTATGATCTAAGAGTGTACAATGCTACCCATGAAGCCACGGTAACTAGGCTAGGATGCCCGGAAGTTTCCTTTAGGTTCAAACAGCGTGATTTTGTTCATAATTTAATCTGCTTGCCGATGATTGGTCTTGATATTATCTTGGGATTGGACTGGTTATCTAAGAACCATGTTCTGCTTGATTGTTCTACAAAGTCGGTGTACTTTATGCCGGAAGATACTGAAGGACCGGTCGTGGTGAATAATTATTACTTGAATTCGATGATGGTGAATTATTCCGGAACCGAATGTCAGGGTATCTTGCTGTTAACCGCGGGCGTTTCGGGTGATGATCAAAGGTTGGAGCAGATTCCGGTTGTGTGTGAGTTCCCGGAAGTGTTTCCCGATGATATTGATGAGTTTCCACCTAACCGAGAGGTTGAGTTTGCTATTGAGTTGGTGCCCGGGGCGGGACCAATCTCAAGTGCTCCTTATAGGATGTCACCGTTAGAGATGAACGAGCTAAAGTCTCAGTTAGAGGATTTGTTGGGAAAGAATTTCATACGACCAAGTGTCTCTCCATGGGGTGCTCCAGTGTTACTGGTGAAGAAGAAGGATGGGAGTATGCGGCTCTGTGTGGATTACAGGCAGTTGAACAAGGTTACAATAAAGAATAAGTACCCATTGCCGAGAATTGATGATCTCATGGATCAGTTACAAGGAGCTGGAGTTTTCTCCAAGATTGATTTGCGATCCGGTTATCACCAGATAAGGGTGAGGGGTGAGGATATCCCTAAGACCGCTTTTAGGACTCGTTATGGTCATTACGAGTACACTGTAATGTCTTTTGGGTTGACGAATGCTCCTGCGGTATTCATGGATTACATGAATAGAGTTTTCCGTCCGTTTCTGGATAAATTCGTTGTTGTCTTCATCGATGACATACTGATTTATTCCAAGACCGAGGAAGAGCATGCGGAACACTTGAGGACCGTGTTGCAGATTCTAAAGGAGAAGAAACTCTATGCAAAACTGTCTAAGTGTGAGTTTTGGAAGAGTGAGGTGAAGTTTTTGGGTCACATGGTGAGTAAGAAGGGAATAGCCGTAGATCCAACTAAGGTGGAGGCTGTGATGGATTGGAAACAACCAACCACCGTAACAGAGATAAGGAGTTTTCTGGGTTTAGCTGGCTATTACCGAAGGTTTATCAAGGGCTTTTCACAGATAGCGTTACCAATGACAAAGTTAACCCGCAAAGACACTCCATTTGTTTGGACTCCTGAGTGCGAGGAGAGCTTTCAGACATTGAAGAAAAAGTTGACTACTGCACCTGTGTTAGTGTTACCTGAGCCGAACGAGCCTTTTGAGGTGTATTGTGATGCCTCACTAAAGGGTTTAGGGTGCGTGCTGATGCAGCATCGTAATGTGGTGGTGTATGCCTCACGACAGTTGAGACCTCATGAGGTTAGTTACCCTACGCACGATTTGGAACTCGCTGCGGTTGTGTTTGCCTTGAAGGTGTGGAGGCATTATCTCTATGGGGTTAAGTTCCAAGTCTTCTCTGATCATAAGAGCTTGAAGTATCTCTTTGATCAGAAAGAGCTTAATATGAGGCAGAGAAGGTGGATGGAATTGTTGAAGGACTACGGCTTTGAGTTGCATTACCATCCGGGAAAGGCAAACGTAGTGGCAGATGCGTTAAGTCGGAAGTCGTTATATGCGGCTTGGATGATGCTTCAAGAGGAGAAGTTGCTCAAGGGATTCGAGAGTCTGAATATTGGTGCTCGAGAAGTATCCGGAACTTTGTGTTTGAGCCGATTAGAGATCTCAAGTGATTTTAAGTCCGAACTCCTAAAGGCTCATCAAAATGATGAAGCATTATGGAAAGTGTTACCGGCCATTGAGCAAGGGAAACAATGGAGAGTGTCAGAAGAAAACGATGGGTTATGGAGATTCAAGGGTAGAATCATTGTGCCGGATGTTGGCACTTTGAGGCAAGATATCTTAAAAGAGGCACACAAAAGCGGATTCTCCATTCACCCGGGAAGTACTAAGATGTACCATGATTTAAAGGTGATGTTTTGGTGGCCGGGTATGAAGAATGATGTGGCGGAATATGTTTCAAAGTGCTTAACTTGTCAAAAGGTAAAGATTGAACATCAAAAGCCCGCCGGTATGTTGCAACCTTTAGAGATTCCACAATGGAAGTGGAAAAGTATTGCAATGGACTTTGTGTCGGGATTGCCAAGGACTAGGACTGGTTTTGATGCTGTTTGGGTGATTGTGGACCGACTGACGAAGTCAGCTCACTTTTTACCCATTCGGATGACTTACACCCTTGAGGAGCTAGCACGGTTATACATAAAGGAGATTGTGAGACTTCATGGTGTACCTGCTACTATAATCTCTGATAGAGATCCTCGTTTCACTTCAAGGTTTTGGGGTGCATTTCAGAAAGCTTTTGGAACCCGATTAAGCTTGAGCACGGCTTACCATCCTCAAACAGATGGTCAATCTGAGAGGACGATCCAAACACTAGAGGATATGTTGAGAGCTTGTGTTTTGGACCAACCGGTGAGTTGGGATCGATATATGCCATTAGTGGAGTTTGCATACAATAATAGTTATCATACGAGCATCGGAATGGCTCCGTATGAGGCCTTGTATGGGAGGAAATGTCAATCTCCACTATGTTGGTATGAAGCTGGAGAGAAAAGCTTGTTGGGGCCGGAAATGATAGCTGAGACCACCGAACAAGTCAAGAAAATCCGAGATAGGATGCTTACGGCGCAGAGTCGTCAAAAGAGTTACGCCGATCAGAGGCGAAAGCCCTTAGAATTTGAGGAAGGAGACCATGTTTTCCTTAAGGTTACTCCGACCACGGGAGTAGGTAGGGCGATTAAAGCAAAGAAGTTGAATCCTCGATACATTGGTCCATTTCAGATCCTAGAGAGGATTGGACCGGTGGCGTATCGGATGGCTCTACCACCTCATCTTTCGAACCTGCACGACGTGTTTCACGTGTCGCAGCTTCGGAAGTACACTCCTGATGCTAGTCATGTGTTGGAACCTGAATCGGTTCAGTTGAGGGAAGATTTGACGCTTCCAGTGGCTCCGGTCAGAATTGATGATACTAGTGTCAAACGGTTGCGTGGAAAAGATGTTTCACTAGTCAAAGTGGCATGGAGTCGAGGCGGTGTTGAGGAACACACTTGGGAACTTGAGTCAGAGATGCGATCGGGTTATCCGCATTTATTCTCAGGAAATTGCATTTGAATTTTGTGGGCAAAATTCTCTATTAGGTGGGTAGGATGTAAAATCCGGTTAATTAACGGCTAATTAACCCATAAATGAGAATTTATTCTAGAAAGCCTAAAATGTGATTTTTATGGCTAAATGTGATAGAGGAGACTGAGACGAGAATTTTGGTACCAATTTTAATATTAAGCATATGAATAATTATACCTCTAACAGAATTTTTAATATAATTATTTTTTTTAAATTTATGTAAATTTTGCATAATTTTTTTTATTTATTATTGGCCTCGTGTTAAATTCTTTTTTTAGAGTCAAAATTTTAAACCTTTAGGATATAATATTTTTATCATACTATATTATGAAATTACTTAAACTGATAGGAATAAATATATAAATGAGAAAGTCTATAATACCAGCAATTTTATTAAAATTTGACCAACTCTTAATTAATAAAAGAAAAGTAAGCAATTATATATCATTAGATATAATTTCACATTATTAAAAATATTAATAATAACTAATTGATAACTATAAATTATAAAATTTGTTGGTCTTCTGGTACTCTTCATCTAAGTCTCTAGAACTTAGAGTAACAAATATAATAAATTTTTTGTAAATAAATTTTTAAATTTCTAACCTTGTGTATAGTTAATTTAAAACTGTCTAAACTAATAACTTATATTGATTTTAGAAATACGTATTAACAAAATCTTACAAATTAAAATATATATTCAATTTATTTTGAAGTGGGTCTTTGGACGAATTAGAAGACCATACCAACTGGTAGCTAGATTTCGTTTCTGTACACGTGCACATCATCAGCAAGTCTCGTGTATGTGGCTATTTTGTTATTTTGTTCACGTACCTGTATGTATACGTATCTTTTCTATATTATGTACATGAGTTTTAGTTATATTTATTGAGATAATAGTATGCCAAGATCCAATCTATCATAATTGGTTTTTGTGTAAGTGGGAGATTGTTGGAAATAAGGAGTATGACCACAATCCAATCAATCATGTTTCAAATAATTTGTTATTGTTATTATATTAAAATGTTAATATAATAAGGTCCTTGATTAAATTTAGAGATTTATCATTATGATAGTGATCATAATATTGAGAGATAAATCTTTTATAATTTAATCTAAATTGTTCTTGATCATAGGATTATTAAAAAGGACATTAATAATTCAGAAAGATCAATATATATATAATGGTCTTCATTGGATGAAGATTAATAGATCTCATTTATTAAATTATATATATAGATGGTACATATAGAGATATGACCATTGAACTGACTCACTTTGAGAATTCCTAATGGTTATAATTACCGCATATTTGTCAATAGGATATTCTCAAGATGAACATAGTAATAGAGTTTCCTTTGACCTGCGACTGTCATAGTAATTAACAATGTATTTATTATACTTTGATTCCGGACACCTAATACCCTAGGGTGCTAATTGAATGGATATTGGGTATGATTCAAATACTTGTAGAATTAATGATTAGTCAATAAGGAATCCGTCAACTCTTGGTAAAGAGTTTGAGCTCTATGGTTATAATGACTGAGATGAATAAAACCTTGGCCAAGGGGGTTGAATGAATGAAGAAATGAGTTTCTTAAGTCATTCACAGTTCATTATAATAATGGTAACAAGTTAGAGTTTGACAATTAAACCATACTCTAAAGGTTAACCAAGAGCTGAAAGATGGAAGGAATTATACTTTGTTCTTCTGAGGTTCTTAGTAAAAATATATTACTTCATACTATCGGGTCGTTGAGGAGTGTTGCTAGACACCAACCTTGATTAGTAAATTTAGTATGACTAATTTACTACCTGCTTAGTATTGAAGCTATGGGGTCACACACTAACGAGTGTTCTAATATTTGCTATAGAATTATTTAATTATTATTTTGGTTTGATCAAATAAATAATTATATTAATTCAGATGGAATATTATTATATTTTTTGCTAGCACCAAAAATATAATAATAGTATGATAATTGAGAATATTAAATGAGATTTGAGAATAATTAGTTATTCTATTTCTAAATTTGGATGAGATCCTAACTGATTCTGTTTTCAAATTGAGTTATGATATGATTCATAAAATTTGAAGGATTCAGTGTAACACCCTAATATTCAAATCCTTATGCTCGAGTCATAAGTCAATGATATTACGGTGGTACGACTCTCAGGTGGATTTTTAATATATAAATATAGTTAATTTCGAAAGGAGTATTAATCGAGAAGCCTGAAAAGAGTAGAAATAAAATCGCGAAGACGTATCACTCACGTTTCGACAACGAAAAGTTAAACTGTGAAGCCGAAAGCGATAAACGGACAAGGCATAAATGAGATTAAGAGATAGATAACGGATAGATATATATAACATAAGTAATAGCCACTAGTCGCGACCCGCGAAGTTTACGCCGGCTAGGGTACAGTATGAAAGTAGTTGACAACAGTACATCCTAATCTCTCCCAAAGGAAACATAAGAGCCTCTATAGGCAAGTTCCAAAAGAGTTCAACACATAATATAATCTTTTCAAAACAAAGGTGGAGAGATTCTAAGCAAAACACAAAGTAGAGAAAATAAATATCTTCGCCGTCTCTCAGACGAACCGCAGCTCACTTCTGAGCACCTGAACCTGTATCTGAAAAACAAGAGATATATACGGAATGAGAACCCCGGGCCCATGGGTTCCCAGTACGGTAAAAGTGCCAAATAAATACAATGCACTGCAATAAAAACTCACTAAGCATCCTAAACTCCTTTTCACCAAGTATCCAGCCTAGATTCTCACTAATCCATAAATAGGCATCTGACGTAAGGGGATACTAAATCTAGTTCATATTACACATGTTTCCCAATTCGCTGATTCTTCCACGAATCAGACTCAGAATCCTAAGCAAAACCATTACCAGTTGTTCTGCCTCAGCAACTCTATATCAATACATCATACCCTCGCCTGGAGCTAGTGAAATCACATCACTGCGTCTACCCAGGGGGCTCAAATGATCTCATTCAAAAATTATCATCATTATGCAATCGCATTATCAATTCATCTCATCAAGAACAGCCCCCAACATCCACCGACACCATCATGAGGGATCTCTCAGTTGTACAAACACAAGCAATACAGACAAGTAATACACAAATAAGGTACAAGTAGAACAAGTAGCATGTAATCAGGTAACATAGCATATATGATATAGAAATCCAAAACAATAGGCAAACCCAAACAATTCAAACATATGCAAATGATGTATGCCTGCCCTATGGCTGATGATATCATCTGTTGTAAAATCCGGTTAATTAACGGCTAATTAACCCATAAATGAGAATTTATTCTAGAAAGCCTAAATGTGATTTTATGGCTAAATGTGATAGAGGAGACTGAGACGAGAATTTTGGTACCAATTTTATAGAATTCGGACCAAGATTGGACCGAACGGGCCAAACCGGGCCAATTGGACCCAAAGTGGGCCCTTGGCCCAACATAACTTAACCAAAACCCTAGTTTTCAGCACTCTCTCTCCTCATTTGTTACACACACAAGCTGAAATTAGAAAGAAAGGGAGGAAGAACACTCTTTCAAGTTCTCTCCCTTGGTTGATCTTCAAACCACCACAACTTTTGATCTAGAGCTCCGATTGCCGTCCCGTTTGCGGCCACGCGTTCACCGCGGAGAGCTCTACAAAACCCATACAATTAATCTTGAGGTAAGCCACGTTTTGCTCTTCGAAATTCCAGCCTTGTTTTCGAGTTTCTTGGGTGAAATGTTGAGATTTTGGGTTCTTTGATGTTATAGGACCCAACTCTCTTGAAGGAGAAGGTTAATCTTGTCTCCTTGGACCTTGGGTGTGGTAAGATTCTCAACCCTAGTGTATTTTGTTGTTTTATGATGCTTGGGTTTTGAGATGTTGCGTATGGGTATGATGATTGTGGCTTAGGTTGTGTATATGTGAATGTTGGAGCTTGATTGGTGACTTTGAAAAGCTTGGGAAGGGTTGGTGGTGAAAAATCTGTTCTTGGAGGTGTTGAGGCCTTGAGGGCTTGTGGATAAGTGGTTTGGAAGGGCTCCGGTGGAGCTTGGGAAATTCGGCTAAGGTATGGTTTCGGTTTCCCGTATCTAATATGTAATGTGGTAGGAAATACTTAGGCTAGAGGCCCTAAGATAGGCATTGAATGGTTGATGTTGTTAAATGATTGAGATATATGATGTGGTCATATATGTGATGATGATTATTGATGCCTTGGTGGTATGATGTATGAGAAATATGCATGTTGTGATATATGCTTGATGATTGGTTATGGTTGAATTGTGGATTGAACCATGTTGATGGTGAGTATGATGTTGATTTTGTACAATAATGATTTATTGGAATTGGTGTTGTTGAGAATTGGCATGAGGAATAGTATATGATATGTCAATGTGTTGAGTTGAGCCACTTAGGTGAAGTGGGTTAAAATGATGAGATAGTGATTGTGTATACTGTGGTAATGTGTCAATGTGTGGGTTGAGGAGGCTTGATGTTGAGTTTGATACATTTTGATTGTTTTCAAAGAAAAGGGATGAAATTGGCATGTTTTGATTGACTTTGAAAGGAGTTGAAAATGGTTTGTTTTTAAAATGGCATATTGTGGTTTTGTATGAAAATATGGTTTTTGGGCATACTTTGACGGGACATAACTTGGACTACGGATCTCCGTTTTGTACCAAATCTGTTTAGAAATGAAATTGGATCCGGGATGTCCATGCCGTTCGAAGAACGGGTGAAAAACGATTTAAAATGAGGAAGTTATGTCCGTTGGAAGATTGGGGTTTAAATCTGTGAAATTCTGCAGCTTTTAACTTAGAAAATTTTTAGCAGAATGACCCCTTGCGCGTGGGCGCACCTAGCGCGTACGCGCCGATCTTCCGTGAAGTGCAATCCACGCGTACGCGTGATGTGCGCGGGCGCGCCGATTGTGCTGCACCCAATGCCCAGTCATTTTCCCGAGAGTTATGCCAGAACTGTGCCTGTGTTGTGCCTAGGGCATGAGAACACCCACGCGTACGCGTGGTTGACGCGTGCGCGTCGATTGGCAAGTTTTGAATCCACGCGTTAGCGTGCATGACGCTTGCGCGTCGATGAGTTTTCGAGGCCATCCACGCGTCCGCGTGGAGTGCGCGTACGCGTGGCCCTGTTTTCATCCCAAAGTTGATTTTTGAGTTTTAAAAGCCAAATCTCATACTTCTAAGCCTCCGATCTCACCATTCATGTCTTAAATCATCATAATATGCCTAGCTATTAGAAAGGGGCTAGTGAATGTGATAACTTGCGAGTGAAGCAAGGGAAAAATGTATGATCAATGAGGATCAAGATGATTATGTGAGATGCGGAGGATGGTGGTGGAAGTGCTTGTTATGCCATGGGCCGAAAGGCTGGAATTGTTAATGAAATGGCTGATTATGGATTTAACCGTGAGCCGGAATGGCTGATATGGATGTTGATCCATGGATGGGAATTCATGCATGTTGATGCTGAATTATTGATAGTTGTGATCTGCACTTCCACTATCTGAGGTACGAGTTTCCCTGGGTAGTAGCAGTGGCTAGCCACCACGTGCTCCAGGTTGATACTCGAAGCTCTGTTAACCCTATGTCGTAAGTGTGGCCGGGCACTGTGAAAGGCCCGGATGAGCTCGAACCCCGTAGATATTCACCAGTGAGGGTGATGGATGTGGATCATGTTTATGATCAAGTTTATGACGAGTATAACTCGAGTTTGGGGATGCACGACAGAGGGACAGTCCAATGGTTAGCGACCAGGACTTGTCGGGTTGGCTCTATAACCGACAAGATGATATCATCGGCCACTAGGGACAGGCATTCATCATATGCATACTATGTGAATTGTTTGAGATTGCCTATTTGACTGCATATTACTTGCTAATTGTCTAAATGTCTTAACTGCTACTATTTGTATATTCTTTGTTTGATATATCTGTGTTTGCTATAATATACTCCTGCTGGTGGTTGGGAGGTTTGAAGGAATTGGAAAGGGAAGTATTAGTTAGACTGAAGAATCTTTAGTCAGATGCCCTTATATGGTGTAGCTTGTTTATAAGCTTTGATTTTATCAGGAGGAGTTATAGGATTGCCTTTGGCTTTCCTCTATTATTATGTATTATATGTGGAAGCTATTACCATGCTGGGGACCTCTGGTTCTCACCCATGCAGATTTTGTGGTTTTCAGATGCAGGACGTGAGGTGTCCCGCTGATGCATGCTGGAGACTTCTATATTGCGAAGATCCTTTGTTCTCGGGGCTATGTTTTGGTTTATATGTTTTGCTTAGATACTTTTATCTCCATTAAATAATACAAACTGTGATGACTCCTCTTATGGGAGATTTTGGAGAATAGGTTTTATGTATTTGTGTCCCTTTGGGTTTCCTTGGGGTTTTCCTTATTTTATCATATGTATATACTGTTATACTCGGACCGGTTATCTTCGCAGCCGGATCTTGAGTCTTGATATTCCTGTTTTTGGCACTCCCTTGTATATATATAATCTCGCGTTGGTTTATCCTTGTTCGTTACGTTATCGATCGGAGTGATGCGCTTTTGAGTTGCGGTTTTTGTTTACCCCTTTTTCCACAAAGGCTCCTAGTTATAATCAATCATTCATACTAACATATTTACTAAATTTTTATTTTAGAGGTCGTAATACCTTGCCATCTCTGAATTATGACTTAAGCATAAGACTTTGTATGGTAGGGTGTTACATCTGTCGGTTATATAGCCAACCCGACACGTCCTGGTAGCTAACCATGGACAGAAACACCTCTTGCGGAGCAAGTAGGTTTGAGCTACAACCCCCTTGCTACTACCCGCTCAGCCCAGAGCCAGTGGAACAACCACTACTGCGGCTACTACCCAAGCGGGTGTTTAACAGCTCAACCTGGAGCGAGTGGATTCACCACTACTACCGCTACTACCCAGGCGTCACAATCTCTGACCTGGAGCAAGTGGGACGAACCACAACCCTTGCTACTGCCCAGGTATCTCAAGCATTAACCCGGAGCAAGCGGGACGAACCACAACCCTTGCTACTGCCCAGGTATCTCAAGAGCATTGACCCGGAGCAAGCGAGACGAACCACAACCCTTGCTACTGCCCAGGTATCTCAAAAGCATTGACCCGGAGCAAGCGGGATGAACCACAACCCTTGGTTCCTTTCTCATTACTAAGCATATCATAATGATTTAATACATAAGGGGTGAGATCGGAGGCTTAGAAGTATGAGGTTTGGCTCTTAGAACTCAAAAATCAACTTTGGCATGAAAGCAGGGCCACGCGTACGCGTACTCCACGCGCACGCGTGGATGCCCACAAAGCTCATCGACGCGTATGCGTCATACACGCGGACGCGCGGATTGAAACACAGCCAGACGACGCGTAAGCGTCAGCCACGCGTACGCGTGGTTGCATTTGCGCCCCAGGCACAAAACTGGCACAACTCTAGCACAACTCTCGGGAAAATGGCTGGGCATTGGGTGCAGCGCATCGACGCGCACGCGCACACCACGTGCTCGCGTGGATGGTGCCTTCTCGAAGAACGACGCGTACGCGCCAAGTGCGCCTACGCGTGGAGGGTCATTCTGCTAAAAGAATTTCTAAGTTAAAAGCTGCAGAATTCACAGATTCAACCCCCAATCTTCCGACGGACATAACTTCCTCATTTTAAATCGTTTTTCACCCGTTCTTTGAACGGCATAGACATCCCGGATCCAATTTCATTTCTAAAAAGATTTGGCACAAAACAAAGATCCGTAGTCCAAGTTATGTCCCGTCAAAGTATGCCCAAAAACCATGTTTTCATATAAAACCACAAAGTGCCATTTTCAAAACAAGCCATTTTCAACTCTTTTCAAAATCAACCAAAACATGCCAATTTCAACCCTTTTTGAAACCAATCAAAATATACCAAAATCAACATCAAGCCTCCTCAACTCATACATTAACACTTTACCACGAATCACAAAACCATCATATAACCATCTTTACCCATTTCAAGCAAATGGCTAAATTACAAACATATCAACATGTCATACATCCTTCCTCATCCCAATTTCCAACAATACTATTTCCAATCAACCATCATTATACATAACCAATATCGTACTCACTATCACGTGGTTTCACCCCCCAAATCAACCTTAATCATTCCACAAGCATATATCACAACATACATATCTCTCATGCATTATCATACCATCAAGGCATCAATAATCATACTCACATATATGATCATATAATATATATCAACCAAAATCAAACATACTTCATCTATACAATTTCACCCAAAATTACCTATTTTCACACTTCAACTCCTCAAACCTCATTATTCAATCACCAACCCAATCATTCATATATTCATTATATGAAATTCATCCAATCACTTGTGTCATCATACAATGCACACATCAACTTACCTCCCTTACCTCTTTTCGGCCTCCAGCCCAAAATTTACGGCCTCCGGCCCAATTTCACAATTTAAATGCATAAACCACAAATTAATACTCATTACCCAATACATCAAATTTTCAATACACCAAGCATACAAGGCCACACAATTCTCAACCCAATCATCAATTCACATTACATACCAACTATGCATATTAGCATCAACCATTTACACAATCCAAACTTAATCCTAGGGGCATCTAGCCTAGGAATTCTCATCACACCACACGGTACTTAAATGAAACTTAAACCGTACCTCTTGTAGCCAAATCAATTGAGTCTCTTCTTTAGAAGTCTCCACCAACCTTAGCCCCAAGCCTCACCAAAGCTCCTCAAGCAACACCAATCTCCCAATTGTGCACCAAGATCATCAAATACACTAACATAACCAGTATCACATACATACATCAACCTAGGGCTCATAAAGATGATAAATCACAAGGGTTTGAGCACTTCTTACCTTAGCCCATATGAAGTAGGGATAGAACCCACTTAGAATCCATGTTGGAGTATCCCTAAACACCCAAAATCACAAGATTTCAACACTAACTTCCCAAAAACGTGTAACAGTGGGGAAATTCGAAAACTGGGCAGAGATGAATGGAATACTCACCATAAAACTTAGATAGAATTGTAGAGGATGAGAAGAGCGACGCGTGGCCGCAAACGGCTCGTCAATCGGAGCTCCGTAGCTCAAGTTATGGTGATTTGAAGATCAAAGAGAGTTAGGTTTTCTCTCTTCTCTCCTCTCTTCTCTATTTCAGCGCCCCACCCTCTCTTTTAGGGTAAAAATGAGCTGAAATGCTCATAACTAATGTTTATATATGTTGGGTCTTGGGCCCACTTAGGCCCAATTCACTTATTTTTGTCCGTTGGCCTAATTTTGGACCAAAACCTTTAACATTAGCGCTCTAAATCGCACTTCAAATATTTCTACCTCCCCTAATTATAATTCCTCATTTCTTAATCTTATTTACTCATAATCAACTTTCTCAGCTGCAGTACCAGACAGGTCTCAGCTGGTACTGCCGGTCAAAATTCCACTGCGCGCTTTTACGCAGAAAACTATGTCTTCCGACTCGGAAAAATTCACTGAATCCAAATATCATATTGAAATCATCAAATTCCAATTGCCAAATCTTCCAACCATATTCTCTCCTATTTAACTTATTATTCAATTAATTTCGGTTAGACCGGGTATTACATTCAGATTTGGAATTTCAAGATATGATTTAAATTTGAATTGAGAATCAAATTTAAAATAAGTAACAAATCTCATGCTATCTATATATATATATGTATGCCAAGAGTAGAGGAAGGGTATGTAGACGCGAATAACAAGAGTTTTATTCCTTTATCTCTACACACATAAATATATGTGAGTCTAATTCTTGGAGAAGAATTTTATGGCATGCAAAGAGTTGCAAGAGGTTTCTCAATTTAGATCAGATGTCCATTGGTCAAGGAGTTGACAGAAAATGTTGGTCTCGGTGTGGATACGCATAGTGCTTTCGTACCATCGAAGGAGAAAGTGATTTTTACTAGCGTACACAGGTATTTAGATCTGATCTACTATATATTTATTATTGGAATAAAGTTTAAGCACAAAATAGATCTTTAGGATTACCTTATTTTTTCTTTTGCTGCGTGTTATAAACACATGGTAATCCTTCAATATTAATAGTTAGTTAATATCTTTGAATGGTCATCATTAAGGTTGGCGTGTAATATAAATTATATTATATACAAAAATAGATTTCTCATGAAGTATATCTGGAAAATTCAATTGGTTTCTCTGTCTCATAAAAAGACAAATGTTAGACTGCATTGTAAAGAAACCAACTGATACAGCTGTATGTTCAATTTGCATGAAACTAAACTCATATCATATGAGAGAGAGATCACAACTCACAACCACTCTCAAAGTTATGAATAAACTAACCTATCCGATTTCTGATTTTTTTTAGGGACAAAGCACATTTTGATGAGGTCTGATGTGTCATATCACAGCGTCAAGTGTCAATACTAATTTGTTAAAAAAAATTAAAAAAATTTTCGCAAAAATAAAATTCTTTTCTTCCCCCTCTACTCCTTTTTTTTTGGTCAGTCACCATCATCTCCATTACCATCATTATCGAATTTCATTTTCACGACCATCACCGCAATACCGCTATCTAACCTCTCTTTTCTTCTTCTTCTTCCTTTTCTATTCTTCTTTTTTTCTTTTTTTTTCTTCCTCCATCGCGTCATCTCCAGAATCACCATCTTCTCCCTTTGTTTCGCCACCACCAGCAACCACCACCATCGTGGTTCCCTCTTCTTACTCTTTTTCTCCTTCTCACCCTCACCCAACCGCCCTCAATAGCTCACCCCAAATTCTGGTGTCACCAAGATTCTCACCGTCCTCACAGTTTTTCATGTTGTCGCCACTAACAACTCCTCATTTCCTAAACTGCTTCTGTTCACCAATTTTATCTCTCCCCCTCCCTCAGTTAACAGTGACATAATTCCAATTTTCACACTTTGAAACATAAAACAAATTACCACAACTCAAATTATTTGTCTATTACATCTGTTCACACCTCCTAAGTTATTTTAGCTGAGGAGAAACAGAATAAGAAGTATGGGTGGAGTTGCCGAACAGGACAACCAGCAGCTGCAAAAATAGAAGGAAACGCAGGCGGCGAACGAAGCAGCTGCAAGCAAAAAACCAGAGATAAAGGCAGATACAAAAGCACGAGCACAGACACAAGAGACGAACCAATTCTCTCTTTTGGGGACTAGTGTGGCTGTGTGAGTTTGAGAACGGAGACGTTCGAGTTAAAAGGAGTAGGAAGAGACGGGGAGAATTGAGTAACAATCGTCGGAGGCGCAAACTTTGGCGAAGTTGGAAATTAGAGAAGGGGAAGGAAGGGGAGAAGAGGAAGGTAATAGAAGCAAGAGCCAAGGGTATAGTTAGGGCTAGGCGACACTACTAGAAAACTAGTTATTATAGACGGATATTTCCGACGGATTTTATCCCACGGAAATACAGAGGAAATTTCAGAGGGATTTTTTGTTGGAAAACAAAAAAATGGATTAGCATAAATTACAGACGGAAAAGAGAATCCGTGGATAATTCCGTCGAAAAAATTAATTTTTTTCCGTGAGAAATGGTTATATACGGATTTTCTGTCTATAATTAAATAGACTAAACGCTGCATTTTATTAAATTATTACAGACGGAAAATCCGTCTGTAATTTAAATTAAATCCATCGGAAATATTGAAAACCCCAATTTTATCACCTCCCATTCACACTCCATTCACACTCTATTCGAACTCTTCGCCCTCATCCTTCGAACTCTTCGCCCTGCAGCCTGCTGCCCACAGCCACCACAGTCTCTGCCGTCACTGCAGCCACGCAGCCCCCGCATCAGCCCTCGCAACTCCTCGCAACCCCCACAGCCTCGTAGCCCCGTAGTAGCACAACCACTACAGCCCCTACACAGACACAGCCTCCACCGCCACCGTAGAAGATCTGTTGCCGTCGTAGGAAGCTATGTCGCTGTGATTGGAAGCTCCCTCGCCGTCATTTGGAAGCTCGTTGGCCGTCTCCTCTGTTTGAGCGCTCTCCTTCTCTCTATGTGTCGCTGTTGTGTTTCTGCCACTGCCCTTCCTCCTCGCATCCGGTGAATACTGTGATAAATTGAGAACATTGAATGATGTGTAGTTTGTTAAACAGTCACTTTGCTATTCATAATTTTGCTCATTTTTATTCATATTTGTTCATAAGCACTGATAATATTGAATGCTGTGTACTTTGTGAATTTTCTTCATAAAATGTCTGTTTGCTGTTCATAATTTTGTTCATATTTGTTCATAAAAAATGATAATATTAAATGCTCTTTTTCTCCAGTGTTGTGAACAGCTCCTTTTTCTCCAGTGTTGGATTTGGAGTATATGTATGCTTATTACTGAGTGAATCACATTGAAAGTGTAATGCACAGTTAGTGCTTGACAAAATGCCTAGCTGGGTTTTGCTGTTCATTTTGATCATGCTTAGGTGTGTTTATGTGTGCTTATATGGTTTCATGGTTTCTGTGTCTTTCAAAGCAATTATTAATTGGGAGTCGTAAAAAATTCTTCTGATTCTTCCAATGATTCTGTTAAAAACATAAAATCATTTTTCAGGTATCTGTTTTGAATGAGGCAAGACCAGGAAGTGTTAAGTCAGTTTTTAAAGCTTGGGAGAAGCGTCTGAATTCTTCTGGGGTAATACATTCAACAATCCACTTTAGCATTTTTTTTATTTTCACATTGAATGAAATGAACATCTCACTTCCAAAAAAAGTGCTTTGCTCTCTTGTGCAATCTGAGTGGTGTTATTAGGTCAGAATGGTGGCCACAAGGTTTTTCTTTTCATGCTTAATGTTGTGATTTGAAAGATTAACATTTGTTTAGGAACTACTAGACAGTTGTAACTTCTTCCAAATTCCAATTTCTTGATAAGAGAGACCTCTTTTATTTATATAGCTTCTTGTCAAGTTGATGTTTTTATGAGATCTGAAAGTTTCAGACATTGAGAAATCAATATCACACTACATATACACTATATATAGACATTTAATTTAATTGCTAATTTAAGATGAAACTGCCTAAACTAGTTATAGGTAAAGATGCTAATTAAATTAAAAACTAGTTAAGCACAAACTAATCCTTATTCTTTATCTCTATTAGGATAAAATATCACGTGTCTTGCCAATTTTCTAAACTTATTGAATTAAACTGAGACAATTATCTAACCAAACTACTTGAGTAATTAATCAGTATACTTCTTTCATAAAACAAAATACATCTTCAAACTTTAGCTTCAAACTCAACCTATAATAAGTGGCTAGAAAGTCAAAATAGCACATTTTAGAAAGTCAACTGAGTTCAGACAATAAGGCTCCTTATGTTAGGAACTGACTTATCTTTTTCTTTTAACTTAGATATGAACATCATATAATAATAAAACATAACAAAGACAAATTAATAGTGAATAAAAAATGCAAATAGAAACACTACAAGCCTATTTCTTTGTTTCATTCATGTACTAATAATTTCCATGGATTCAAATATCGTTGAATTCAACTCTATCAAACAGGCTTTTAGCAACAGGCTTTCTATTCTACAATGATATACATGTGCGCCTGCTATCATTCAATTTAACAACATATTTTCTTTACCAATTAGCTTCTATTTCAGGTGCTACCGTGTTATCAAGTCCATCTAACATTTTGTGTTCTCATATTTGTGTTGAGTTTAGGGTTTCGATTCTTTTTTTTCCATCTTATTTTCTTTTTCTCTTCTTTTTGGCTGAGGTATACTTTTTTGTATTTATTTCTATATATATCCATCATCATGTTCCCTCTTCTACTTGCTTTCACACTTTAATTTCTCTCTCCTAATATATATACCTATAATTGACATTTTTTTGGGATAACAACATCTATATATAAAATAACAAATAGGTCTCATGAAGCATCAAATGAAAAGAAAATCTGATTCCTTGTGATTGTTGCTCATATTTTATTTAGGGTAACCACCACCTAAGTGTGAAAAGGACCACTAGCCAACCGTTCCTTACATACATACATTTTATATTTTAATTTATTTATCCGGGGTTTATTTGATATATATGAGTATTCTTATTTATTTTTTAAAGAGAATAAAGTATGATAATTTAATCCATCATCAATAGTTTGTTTTATTTCTGCTAAATAGTTAATATATAAGATAGCTTAAGAATAAGTTTTCTGAATGAATGTTGATAACAAAGCTAATAAAAATAATTTGTGTGTTCTCTCAGAGATTTTTGGTCCAATCCTTTCAACTTTTTGCTTGGAGTTAAGGTTAGTGCAATTCTTGTGTTATAAACTTCATTGATTTCTAGGGTATTGTATGATAAATAAAATATTACTTGTGTTGTGTTGTTGCTTGTATTGCATTGAAAACATTGATATGGTTAAATATTAATAGGATGTTGTATGATAGATGAAATATTGTTTGTGTTGGATGATTTATAGGTACTAAAAACATCGAATTCGTAAGAAATGTTTTGGCACCATCGAGTGTGGATGTATGATAGGTTGAATCCAACAAGAGGGGGTATTAAACCTGAGTTTTATGATAAGGTTAAGGAGTTTATAGAAACAATTAGTAAGTTAGATGTTGTGAGTTTATAGAAATATCTTGCATTGTGCTTTTTAACTTCTTTTCTTCCTTTCATCTTGTATCACTGGTATGAGTTTGGAATATAGGACAAGCGCTCTCAAGACATTCATGTGAGATATAGTATAAATGTTAAATTAATATACATACTGCCACTTGAATATGTATATGCCCTTTTATTTTTTTGGTCATGTTTTTCACGGTTTATACTTTTCTCTCACAATTGCTTAATTTAATTAGGTGGGGACAGAGGAGAAACTAATTACCTGATTTAGAGAGTAAATTGGGTTTAGTGGGAATTACCATACTATATGATTCTATGGGTCCAGCCAGCTTATAATATAGTTGGAATTAGGACACACCCTATGATCGCCCTTACTATGGCCAGCTTTTCTGGCTCTGATTATTTGACACGCTTCTCACATATACCAAAGTCAAACTCACAATTATTTTTTATTTTATTTATTATTACTCCTTTTAATCATCACTCATTTGTCTTGTTATTTATGTACTTGCATTTGCATTTCATTTTGTGCTGCCGTCTATAGTTTATGACACTCTCCTGAATCAATAACCTTTTAGAATTGTATATGATCAGTTTTATTTTTTGTTATAGGATTTTTATGATTCCAAGATGATAGTAACATTGTAACAACTATCAACTTCTTATAAAGAACAAGGGTCTCATTTGCATGCATTACTTTTGAGGGTGGAACTTAGAACAAGTTTTGGTGACATGCTTGGGATTATTATTATTATTATTATTATTATTATTATTATTATTATTATTATTATTATTATTATTATTATTATTATTATTATTATTATTATTTTATTATTATTATTCAGCTTTGTGTTTTGTGATTTTATAGTTGGTTTCTTTTCTTCCAAGTTTATGCAGCTTACATGCCTGGTAAACCAATTCATTATTAATTTATTACTCGATGAGGAATGCTACAACTCATTTATTATCGGGGAGGAATAAAATGGACCATAACCATAAGAGATGTCAGCCATGTGCCAATTAGAGGAGAAGCCTTTTTCTTTTCTTTTTCTCGTTATATGTTAATTAAGTTTTTCATAATCTGTATTTGCTGCACTGTGATATGCATGGCTATTTGTCTTAATAATAATAATATAATTGATATAATCATTGTGCAACAGGAAAAGTTTATAAAAAAAAGTTGGTAGAAGTTCAGGCTCAACATGTTGAGACTCAAGCACAGGGAATGGAGCTACAACCAATTGATGAAGACTTGATTTGGGAGGAAGTGTGTGGTGGGCAAAAGAAGAATTGAGTTTACGAAAAATGGTCATTCTTTTCTAGCTCTATCAAGTCTGGAACCACTTCTGCCAATTCTGTATCTAGAAAAGCACCAAGAAATCAAAATTCTATTCCTGATTTGCGAGAACAGATTCATAATCTCAATGAAGAGCTTTTTCAGCGTGTTACTCAACAAATAGATGAGCGTATTAGTAAGTTGTTAGATACACGCTTGGCTCCTTTGGAAAAGACTCAAAAGAAGTTAGAAAAGTTGGAACGGGCAATTGGAAAGGCCAAGAAAAAAAAGCTGAAACAGAAGAGATGAAATGAGGCTTATGTTAGCTATTATGAGAAGGTTATAGCGTCAAGTAGTTCTAGTGCAGTTCCACTACCACCGCCACCGCCGCTACCCTCAATGTCTTCGGATGAGGGCTATGATGATGAGGATGAAGATGACATTAAAGACTATAGCTGATAGGTTTAGTATGGTTGAACAATATACTAGAAATTATAGTTGATGATCAATACATTTTGTTCATGTTTTGAATTATATTGACTTGCTTGTTTATAGTACTTTTCTTTTAGTTTGATAATACGATGAATTTGTTTATTTTTTGAAATATTATAAATATTCGAATACAAATTAGATAAAAATTTGTATTAAATTTATATTTATTTTGTATGAAAATAAGTTTATTATGTAATTAGAAAAATAAAAAAAATTCTATTTTACCTTACCGATGGATTTGCAGACGGATTTTCTGTCTGTAATCAGAGTGTAAGATGATTTTCCAAAGTTCAAATTACAGACGGAAAATCTGTTGGAAAATCCGTCTGTAATTACAGACAGAAAATCCGTCTGAAAATCTGTCTGTAATTACAGACGAAAAATCCGTCGAAAAATCTGTCTGTAATTACAGACGGAAAATTCGTCGGAAAGTTCGTCGTCTTCGAAAAATGGATGCAGAATTTACAGAAGAAAAATCCGTCGGTAACTGGTAAAAATCCGTCTGTAATTTTTCGACGGAAAAAAATCCGTCGGTAAATAATTTCCGACGGGACTTTTACAGAGGGACAAAATCCGTTGGTAATTTCGTTGGTAACCAAAAATCCGTCTATAATAAAGACTAAATCCGTCTGTAAATCTGTCTGTATTAATCCATTTTCTAGTTGTGCGATGACATTTCAGTTTTGGCAAGAGAGTTTTTAGTCTCTTTAATAAATTAACATTGACACCTGGCAACGATCAGACCTTATTTCGACACGTCAGATGAGCCACCATTTATCAATCGAAAACAAGATCAATTTGTATAATTTTATAGATAGATAGAAGACTGATTTAAATTTTAAAATGATCAAAATACACTTTGTTCTTCAAAAGGAAAAAAAAAGTCAGAAACCGAATAAAATATTTATCCTAAAAACAATGTTACATAACTAATAAAATTTATTCTTTTTTATTAAACTAATACTTGATTAATAAAAATGATTTTATACTAAATTTTAAATCCTAAAATATATAAAAAAATATTGGCCCAAAATACTCATAAAAGGCATTGTCGCTAACGTTTCTCTTAATTAAATTAAATAGTAGGTATCTCTATAAGTCATTAGTCTTCATGAAATCCCATTTAGCAAGATAATGAGATATTGCAATACCTTTATTTATTTATTTAAAATGTTGCTCCCCTTCATTCCACTTTGTGTAATTTGGCACAATAATATTCTTGAAGGATCCATGGACCACTATCTTGGTCAATTAGTCTTTGGTAATGTTTCTAAAAAAGGTGGGAATGGTGATATATATGATCTACATCCAATAATGTTTCCAAAGATATGGCTTAAAACAATAATGCCATTTGGTACTAAAATATTTCAAAATATTCCTCGTCCACCAAATTTGTTCAAAGGATTTCCAATCATTCAAGAGGGAAAAAAGAAAATTAAAATACTAAGGCGAAGATGCATCGCTTACGTATGAATTATATAACAACTATTTATGTAACTGCAAGTTGCATGTCATGACAGAATTTTCTGACATATACTTATTTCACCTATATATAATGATGATGATTGAATTACAGTTACTATTTGGTCTCTTCATAATATGTTTTTCAAAAATGTTATTATGCAAAAGTATAGTAATAATTAGTTATTATATATTTATTTTGTTGTTACAGAAATATAATTTTTAATATATATTTTATATTTTAATATATATTTTATATGAGTTATATATTAATAAGAGTAGATTTTTGGTGACTAAAATTATAGTGGCTAATACTCACTAAGTTTTGACTGACTAATGAACACATGACATACGAAAAGTTAGGTGGCAGTTGTTAGTTAGAGTGATGAGTCTATTATTAGTGATTATTGTAAGACAAAAAAATAAACAAATTGACCAAAATAATGTGTATATCATGTGAGCTTTTTTTTTTTTTTGAAGAAAAAAATTTTGTTAGTATTTCTTGAGTAGATAATTCCAAAACTTTAATGGTTGAGCCTTAGTATGAAAATCTATTATAATGTTACATTAATAAAAGGGCATGAACTATTACTGATAAGAATAATCTAAAAAAAAAAATAAAAACTAAATTATATAATATTTATGTGAGCTCTTACTATTAATATATTTGTGACATGAATTATATGAGAATATAAATTTATAAAATATTAAAATTTTATAATAAAATATTTTTATTTTAAATAAAATAACTATTAAATAGTATTATTGATTTTATCATAATTATTATTATTTTTGTTGTTGTTATTATTTATATTATTATTATTATTAAAAGGGAAATAATAATTTTACTAATGTTATGTCCTAATATTTTTAGAATCAGATGGTATAAATCTGGTTAGATTTTTATAAATTTTTTTATTATAATTATTTATCATTTTAAAATTTAAAATATAAAAAATTTATTTGAGTTTCAATCAAATACAAAATATGAATTTTAGTGTTTATTTATTTTTATTCTGTTTTTATCTTTTATTGTAACATATAGGAGACAGTTGTGACCTTGGCCATCCAAAAATTTTAAAAAATTATGTCTACATATGGAATATATGTCTAAGAAAATAAAAAATATTATGTAATTTAATTTTATATATATTAATTTTTTATTATATAATAGATTTATATCTTAATTATTTAGTTCTCTAATATTTTTTACTTAACTAATTTAATATTATACACTCAAGTTTTTATACTTATCAAATTAGTTTTTATATATTTATCTCTATATCTGTTTTTAAGAAAAATTATTTGTTCTTTTAATAATAACATATTTAACATTTATATTATTATATAAAATATTAGTAATGACTTACAGAATTATATTCTGATAATTATATTGTGTATCTTAAATGTTATTTTTTGTAAAAAAATACTCAGTTTTGGTTTAATTTTACATTCTTAAAAAAAAATTACCTAACTTTTTTTTATCTTAATTTATTTAATTCTAGCTATCATTTTATTTTGATATTCGTATCTTATATTTGATAATAGTATTATACCTTTTAAGTAATTAATAATTTATAATTTTTTTCAAGTAATTTTAATTAATAATTTTTGTAACTAAATACACTATAAATTTTTGGTCCATTATAATTTTATAATATATTATCGATATTGTTATCTTTTTTATGTAATTGTCATATCAAAAATAATGTTATAAAAAATAATTTATAAGATTTTTTCTTTATATTTAGATAAAATCAATTCAATAACTATATATTATTCCTAAATTACTTTTATGTAATGAAAAAATCTATAAAAAAAAGTTAAAAAAATTGCTTATACTTCAATCCCTTCATATTAAAAATCCTAGATCCGTTCTTGGTAATCTAATACAAAAATATTTTATACACTATTATGATTAAAATATATTTTACCGTAATTTTACATGAATATCCTAAAAAAATACGAGTGACTCTTTTTGTTTTATATTTTTATGTTTTCTGCTTCTCAATACCATTTTTTCCTAAGTTTTAAAACTTATATCATGGAATTAACAAATAATATGTATAATAATGGATATACAAATTAAAAAACAAAGAATTTTTAGTTAAATAAAAATTAACAAATTAATATCTTAAAAAATATAAACGTTGATAAAAACTAACAATTTTACTTAATAAGTCGTGGTGGTTTTGCAGATTTTATATTGGTTTCTTTAAAATTTTATACAAAGACTACGTTTTATATAAATATTAACAGAAAAAATAAAATTAACAGTGAATTTAGTTTTAAGATAATCTGGTATAATTGATTTTTTACTAGTTTATTTAAGTAAATTATAGAAGGTATGACATTATGAATTCAAGATTTACGGATGTCAGTTTTAGTGGATTCATAAAGTAAAAAAGAAAATCTTATTAATAAAACTATTATGAAGATTTTTAATAAGAGCAGTGTTATATGACTAACAAGTATTATCATTTTTTGTCAGCACTTAATCGATAATAATTTGTACTCATATTTATAGAGATTTTGTACACAATAAGCATACACTTTACACATATGTTTATTAAAGTTTTGCACATACACATGAATCATTACCATTTGCACTCAAAATTTTTAGAGTTTGAACATATAAATTAATAAAATTTATCTGTTAAAAATAATTTAGTATTTGTATTTACCAAAATATGAACAAAACTACTAAAAATTACTAATTTTAAAAAATTTCTCTTTTAATAATAATAATAATAATAATAACCATGATAATATCAACAATATTGTTTAATAGTTATTTTTATTCAAAAAAATTATTTTTTTATAAAATTTTAACACTTTATAAATTTATACTCTCATATAATTTATGCCACAAATACATTAATAGTAAGAGTTCACATAAATATTACATAATTTAGTTCTTGTTTTTTTTTTACTCTTATTATTAATAGTTCATGACCTTTTATTGATTTAACATTATAATAGGTTTTCATACTAAAGCCCAACCATTAAAGATTTGAAATTGTCCACTTAAAAAATACTAACAGATTTTTTTTCTTCAAAACAAAGGCCCACATCATTTTTGTCAGTATATTTACTCTTTTGCCCTACTACTCACTAACAATAAGACCTATCATTCTAACTAACAACTTTCATCCAACTCTCCACATGTCATGTGTTCATTCGTCAATCAAAATTTAGCCACTCTTAGTCACTATAACATTAGCCACAAAAAAATTTTCCTATTAATAATAGTTAATTTTTGGTATACACATAATATAATTAATATAATTAAATTATTTTTATTTAATAAATTATATTAATAACTAAAAAATGATATTTTCTTAAAAAATAATAAATCCAAGAAAATAATGATAAAAGATAAATGTTGCCTTTTTTTTCTTTTTGAAAATGGTTTTTTCTTTTTTTAGTCATGTGTAGCTAATTACCTCATTTTCATTGTCCGTCTTTGACAAAATGGAAAGGAAAAACAGCTATATGAGGAGGGATTAGTCTTTCATTTCTTTTAATTTCTAATATTAATTATATGTTAATTAGTCACAAAATTGATGGTTATATAACGTGATCTTTTCTTTATGCACCGCAAGAAACGTGAGTGAAAATCAAGGGAAAATTATAAACAAATTTTTGTTACATTTATTTTTAGTATTAGACAACACGAAATAGTATGGAAAAAGTTTAGGGTCTACTAGTAGATAGGAAAGTATAAAGACGAAAAAATATATCAAACTAAAAATATCTAAACGACATAATTGTAGCTCATTATGCCTAAACATAAGAAAAAGGTTTTTTTATTTAAATAAAAAATTCATTATTAATTGTTTTAATAAAATACAGTAAGGTTTATATCGAATTGATCACCGACAACCATCGACAGTGATAATTCACTTGATCAGATTTAAGTACGACATACTCAATGCTTCTCCAAATACTATAATTTATTATGGCTAGGTGCACAAACTTTCTACTATAGAATTACCCATAACTCCATGCTTCCATATGCATTGTAGTCGTTAGGAACCCTAACCCAAAAGGCATCGGCTTCTTCTTATAACTAACTAGAGTTGAGATAAAATGAATAGCAGAAAAAGACATATCTGATGAATGATTCAGTCACTCTCACCCATACGGGTTCTTCTATTCTTCTATGTGAGGTGGGGGGTGTACGTAAGTGAAGAGCCTAGATAGAATGCAGTGCGCCGGTTGCCGATATAGTTACCATGCTTACCAACTGTTCCCATTGTTGTCTATAGATATAGATGGAAGGTAATAAAACTTGCTTCTCTTCTCCTAGGCAATGACTTGCAACATGAGACTAACCACTAGTACATTGGTCTTTTATTACCGACAATCGAATCGACAATGCATTTAGGCCTACAAAAGGGCAAAACTGTTAGTTTTATAAAAAGATGCTTCTGTAGTGGCCAAGAAGCTAAGGTGGCTAAAGTAATTATATGATGTGTGCTGCATTTTTTGGTGACACGTGCAGTGAAACTATGACCAAGTGAATTTATTAATTACAGTAAAAATAATAATAGTTAATAACATTAACGATGGAAAAAATCATGAAATTGAAATTTATTTTTGAAAAAAATTATTGAAAAAAATAAAAAAAATTTGAAAGCTACAGTTAAGGTTCCAACTTCCAACTTCAAACAAGGGACTTAATCAATGGATGATGTAGTGAGTCAGATAGCCTGATCGTTTTTTAAGTCTATTGATGACCTTCCTTTGTGGCCGGCAGTAGTTTGCAGAGGTAAAATTCTTTGAGGATCGTTGTCGCAGCACCTGTTAGGCATTGATCGGAGAAGATGATTTGCATGGATTATTCTATTAAGGTGTCGGAAGCGGGGGTATATCATGGGCGGCATTGAATGCCGCTAGTCAGAGGTGAAAACAGAGAGCAAGCATCGTGGGTCGTTGGCATCATACCTGGTAGGCGCAGATCGGAAAAGGTTGTGTGCGTGGAATTGAACATCAAGGTGTCGGATGCAGCTTGGTGTAACGGGTCATCGGTGAAATTGATAGTCGCTACATTTCGATTTCCAATTGTTTTCGCGCAAAATAAACCTTTTACTTTCGAGTTATACTTTAGTTTGTATTTATTCTTCTCCAGTGTTCTGAATTGAAATAAACTCTCCTACTATTTATCTTCTTTTTCTCCTTCTTTCGGTTGGAAGGGTTGAAGGAGATTTGAGTACTTTTCCACAAATGTTATTGTAAGTTATGATCTAATGTATCTATTTGAATTTATTTTATTTTATTTTATTTCAACTTCCAATTCTTTTCGCACAAAATAAACATTTTATGTTCAAGTTATGCTTTAGTTCTACTAGTACTCTTTTTTGTCAGATATCCTGGGTTAAAATAAACTCCATGTTTATCTTCTTTCTCCTCCTTTTTTTTGTTTAAAAGGGTTGAAGGAGATTTGAGTACTTCTTCACAAATGCCACTGCAAGCTATGGTCTAATGTATCTATTTGAATTTTTCCTATTTTGATTTATATCAATTTTCAATTTTTCGCACAAAATAAATCTTACTTTCGAGTTATGCTTTAGTTCTACTAGTACTCTTTCTTGTCCGATATCCTAGGTTCAAATTAACCCCATGTTTATCTTTTTTTCTCTCCTTCTTTTGTTGGAAGGATTGAATGAGATTTTAATACTTCTCCACAAATGCTACTGTAAACTATGATCTAATGTATGTATCTGAGTTTTTTTTATTTTATTTTATTTTGATTTTTAATTTTTGTTCTGCATAAAATTAACTTTTTACTTTTGAGTTATGCTTTAGTTCTACTATTACTCTTTTCTTTCTAATATCTGAGTTCAAATAAATTCTCTAATGTATCTTCTTTCTTCCCTATTTTTGGAAGGGTTGGACTACCAAAATCATCACAAGAATTGATGAGGCAAATAAAATGAACTTGTATCTTTCTTTGATGAACTTATTCTCTTATATATAAAGTTGTTGCTTTTTGTATAATTAGTCCTGCACGTATTAAAGGCTTTAAATTATCTTAAAAGCATTAGAAAAGCCGATTAGTACTATGTTCTTCATCTGATTTAGTTTGAATAAAATTGGAATTCTTCAGATAATTAAAAAGTATACTTTTTTTGAATTGGCATCGATGCTGTGAAAAATGTTAGAGTTTTATGTTATCTTCAGTGTTATTAGTGTGTTTAATTTTGAATTGTATAATGCATGTACTTAATAACGCCTTGGAATGAATAGTGGCAGCGAAGAAAACTCAAACTTTTTGGGACAATAGACTGATGGATAGAGTAGTGAGTCCGACGAGAAAGAGGTCTCTAAGGGGTTAGAGTCACTATCACGAGTGGTCAAGGAGAGTGAGCCGGTAGAAAGAGTTGATGTATTTGGTGAAGGGGACGAGGATGGCAGAGTGCCTTCATCGGAGTCACCAGGTGGTTCAGACGATCAAATAAGTGATGATGTGGGCACTTCCATGGGCTGCATTGGCTGATGTTGAATTTCATGGGGTTGAAGAGGCTTATGCAAGATATATGGAGTATGCAAAGGTGACTGGATTTGCTGTTCGAAAAGTGGATTCCATTAAAGATGATGAAGGCAATGTTGTGAGGAAATTTTTCTATTGCAATCGACAGGGCTTGCAAGGCGGATAGAAAGAGGGCGCATAAGGCAGAGACTAGGACCAACTGCAATGTGAAGTTCATTGTGTTCTTAGACAAACAGAGTGACAAGTGGAGGATGAAGACATTTGTTCAAGATCATAATCATGATTTGACTTTGCCTGCTTTCACTAATGTCATGGCATCCTACCGCACTATATCGACAATGTACAGCGCTCTCAGATCGTTCAGGGAGATGTGGTAGCAGCAATAAGTTATCTGAAGGGAAAAACTGAGGTGGATCCATTAGCTGTTGTGATGTACACATATTGTCCCGAAAGCCACCTTGGTCACCTGGTTTGGTCAGACGAGGCGATGCAGTATGACTATGAGTGCTTTGGTGACGTGTTGGCCTTTGATTCGACGTATAAGAAAAATCTATTCAACCGCCCTTTGGTAATATTTTCTAACACTAATCACCACTAACAGACAATAATTTCTGGTTTTGAGTTGCTGGAAGACGAGAAAATTCCATCTTATAAGTGGCTACTAGGCACTTTTCTTGAAGTCATACATCAAAAACAGCCCAAAGTTGTGGTTACAGATGGAGACGAGTCAATGAAGGAGGCTATTAGGACAAAATTCCTTAATGCCACGCATTGACTTCGCACCTGGCACCTAGCGCGGATTGTTGTTTCGAACATCAAGGATAATAATTTTTGTGCTGCATTTAAGACTGCTGTGTATGGTCATTTTGAGGTAGAGAAGTTTGACCAGTATTTGACAGACATAGTTGCTGCATTCGGGTTAAAAGAATTAACAAATAATATGCATAATCATGGATATACAAATTAAAAAACAAATAATTTTTGGTTAAATAAAAAATAAGAAAGTAATATCTTAAAAAAGCATAAACATTGATAAAAACCAATAAATTTACTTCACAAGTCATGGTAGTTTTGTAGTTTTTATATTTGTTTCTTTAAAGTTTTATTCAAGGACCACACTTTATATAAATATTGAGAGGACAAAAAAATTAACAGTGAATTTAGTTTTAAGACAATCTGGTATGATTGATTTTCAACTAGTTTATTTAAGTAAATTATTGAATGTATGACATTATGAATTCAAGATTTACGGATGTCAGCTTTAGTGGATTCACAAAGTTAAAAAGTAAATCTTATTAATAAAACTATTATGAAGATTTTTAATAAGAACAATGCTACATGACTAACAAGTATTGTCATTTTTTGCTAGCACTTAGTCGGTAATAATTTGTATCTATATTTATAGAGATGTCGTACAGAATAAACATATAATTTGCACCTATGTTTATCAAAGTTTTGCACACATGAATCATTACCATTTGCACTCAAATTTTTAGAGTTTGAACACATAAATTAATAAAATTTATCTGTTAAAAATAATTTAGGGTATATATTGAGCAAAAGATGGGCAAAACTATTAAAAATTACTAATCTCCAAAAATTTCTCTTTTAATAATAATAATAATAATAATAATAATAATAATAATAATAATAATAATAATAATAACTATGATAATATCAACAATATTGTTTAATAGTTATTTTTATTCAAAATAAGAATATTTTCTTGTAAAATTTAAACACTTTATAAATTTATATTCTCATATAATTCATGCCATAAATACATTAATAGTAAGAGCTCACATAAATATCACATGATTTAGTTCTTGTTTTTTTTCGGATTACTCTCATTCATTAACAATTCAAGACTTCTTATTGATCCAACATTATAATGGATTTTCAGAGGCCTAACCATTGAAGTTTTGGAATTATCCACTCAAGAAACACTATCAAGTTTTTTCCCTCAAATAAAAGGCTCACATGATATACACATCATTTTGGTCAGTTTATTTACTCTTTTGCCCTACAGTAATCACTAACAATAAGCGCCTATCACTCTCACTGACAACTTGCATCTAATTCTCCACATGTCATGTGTTTATTGGTCATTCAAAGCTTATCCACTCTTAGCCACTATAACCTTGGCCACCAAAGACATACCCTTTATAAAATATTTGATGTTGGTTTAGTGTATTATGGATTTGAATATTGTAGCAATAATATTTTTGATGAATAAGTAGTTTGGATGAATGGTTTGAGAAAATTAATGGTTATATTATTGATGAGTTAAAGAGAGAGTACAAAGGCTAGTGGAATTTGTGTCTGTTTATTAGTCAAATTGAGTTTCATGATGACCTATTTATAGGCTTCACAAGTTGGTTAATTACAATTTCTAGATAATTCTAGTTCTTGGATATTATAGATATTTCTAGATATTATCTTTCTAAATCTTTCTAGTTACTTGATTTACTTACTTATTTTATAGAGTTTTCTATTATAATATCTAGATATTTATTTTTACGAAACAAGAGCATGAGAATTCTAGAGAATTCTATAAATATGTAGCATAATCAATACTCCTCGTTGATGCACATTTGTATAACGCCAAGCATCTCTCGAAATAGTTCGAACTTTGATCTTGGTAGTGCCTTTGTGAAGATGTTATCCAGTTGATCATCTGTGTTGCAATACTCAATCTTTATCTTTTTCTCCAACATGGCTTCTCGTATAAAATGATACTTGATAGCTATATGCTTGATCCTACTATGATAGATTGGATTGTTTGCCATTGCTATTGCTAACTTACTATAGCACAACATAGTTGTTAGTTCTTCTTGTTGCTCTCCTATGTCTTCGAATATTACTATTGCTTGAGTAGTAGCATTTGCGGTTGCAACATACTTAGCTTCATCTGATGATTGAGCCACAACTTCTTATTTTTTTTCATACCCAAGATAATACTCCTGATCCTAGTGTAAATGCATATCTATAAGTGCTTTTTATGTTGTCAATTGATCCTGCCCAATCATTATCGGTATATCTAAGTAGTTTTGGATCTTTAGTACATTTATATTGAATGCCATAGTTCTTTGTGCCTTATAGATATCTTAAGATTTTTCTTGTAGTCCCATAGTGCTTTTGACTTGGCTTTTGCATGAATCATGATAGTAGACTTATTGCATACATGATATCAGGTTTTGTGGTAATTAGATAAAGGGGACTTCTAATAAGACTTCTGTATTGCGAAGCACCTACCTCTCCAGATTCATCTTCTTTTTGTAATTTCTCATTATGGACTAGAGGAGTAGATATTGCTTTGCAATTATTCATCTTAAACCTTTGTAGTAAATTTTGAGTGTCTTTTACGAGATGAAAATTTCATCTTTAGTTTGGTTTACCTCAATGTCGAGAAAATAGTGCATCAATTTTAAGTTAGTCATCCTAAATATCTGCTTCATTTCTTCTTTGAATTTTTTTTATCATGGTCTCATTGTTTCCTGTGTAGATAAGATCGTCTATGTACAAGAAAACTATGGGAGTGTTTGAATTACCTTGTGTCTTGATGTAGAGTGTAGGCTCACTTTTACTCCTCCTGAATTCATGATCTGTAAAATATTTGTCAATTCGATTGTACCATGCTCGTAGATCTTGCTTGAGTCCATAGAGCGCTTTCTTTAGTCTTAGCACCTTGTCTTCATGTCCTTCTACAACAAACTCTTGGGGTTGATCAACATATACTTCTTCTACTAGTTCCATTTAGAAAGACAGATTTTACATCCAATTGATAGATCTTCCATTATTTTTGTGCGACTAGTGCAATGAATGCTCTTATTGTATCTAGGCGAGTTACAGGTGCAAATGTCTCTGTGTAATCTATCCTAGGAATTTGTGTATATCCTTTAGCTACGAGCCTTGCCTTATTCTTCTGAATGGATCCATCAGGATTGAGCTTAGTCTTGTATACCATTTGACTCCAATGACATCTTTATTTGAAGGACGATTTACCAGCTCCCATGTGTTGTTCTTCTCAATCATCTTGATTTCTTCTTCCATGCCATTTCTCTATTCTTCTTGCTTTTCTGCTTCTTCAAAGTTTGTAGGTTCGATCTTGGCAAAATTGCATATTTCATATACATCTTTTAGAGGCTTAGTTTTTCTTGGAGAAGAATCAGTGGTTGCTTCTACTGTTGGAGTAGTTATGCTTACTTCTTCACGTTCTTATTCTTCTAGTCTTCGGTAGTTTCTGTGATACTCCAATGCTTCCTTTCTCGACTTTTTTATCTTTCTAGTTCTATGAAATATTTTTGTCAAACTCTACGTCTCTGCTGATGATGAGTTTCTTTGTTTGCAAGTTATACACATGGTATCCTTTTGATTGTGTACTATACCTAAGGAAGATTCTTTTCTCTGTCTTTTCATCAACCTTGCTTATTTTTTGTGTGGGAATGTGAACATAGCATATGCATCCAAAAACTCTTAGATGCTTTCTGGAAGGCTTTTGTCCACTCCATTCTTCGATTGAAGTTTTATTTTCTACTACCTTAGTGGGATAGCGATTTAGTAGGCTGATGAGCGGATAATTTATACACTTTTTGGCATTATTTTTAGTATGTTTTTAGTATGATTTAGTTAGTTTTTAGTTTATTTTTATTAGTTTTTAATTAAAATTCACTTTTCTGGACTTTACTATGAGTTTGTGTGTTTTTCTGTGATTTCAGGTATTTTCTGGCTGAAATTGAGGGACCTGAGCAAAAATCTGATTCAGAGGCTGAAAAGGACTGCAGATGCTGTTGGATTCTGACCTCCCTGCACTCGAAGTGGATTTTCTGGAGCTACAGAAGCCCAATTGGCGCGCTCTCAATGGCGTTGGAAAGTAGACATCCTGGGCTTTCCAGCAATATATAATAGTCCATACTTTGCCCGAGATTTGATGGCCCAAACCGGCGTTGCAAATCAGCTTCAAAATTCCCAGCGTTTAACGCTGGAACTGGCATAGAAATTGGAGTTAAACGCCCAAACTGGCATAAAAGCTGGCGTTTAACTCCAGAAAGAGCCTCTACACGAAAATGCTTCAATGCTCAGCCCAAGCACACACCAAGTGGGCCCGGAAGTGGATTTTTCTGTCATTTACTCAATTCTGTAAACCCTAGGTTACTAGTTCACTATTAATAGGATCTTTTGACATTGTATCTGTACCTCATGACACTTTACACGTTTCTTTGTGTACTTTTTACAGCATGAGTCTCTAAACTCCATGGTTGGGGGTGAGGAGCTCTGCTGTGTCTTGATGGATTAATGCAATTACTACTGTTTTTCATTCAATCATGCTTGCTTCCATTCTAAGATACTACTTGTTCTTAAACCGGATGAACGTGATGATCCGTGACACTCATCATCATTCTCAACTATGAACGTGTGCCTGACAACCACCTCTGTTCTACCTTAGATTAAGTAGATATCTCTTGGATTCTTTAATCAGAATCTTCGTGGTATAAGCTAGAACTGATGGCGGCATTCAAGAGAATCCGGAAGGTCTAAACCTTGTCTGTGGTATTCTGAGTAGGATTCAATGATTGAATGACTGTGATGAGCTTCAAACTCCTGAAGGCGGGGCGTTAGTGACAGACGCAAAAGAATCACTGGATTCTATTCCGGCCTGATTGAGAACCGACAGATGGATAGCCGTGCCGTGACAGGGTGCGTTGAACATTTCCACTGAGAGGATGGGAGGTAGCCACTGACAACGGTGAAACCCTTGCATACAGCTTGCCATGGAAGGAGCCTTGCGTGTTTGAAGAAGAAGACAGTAGGAAAGCAGAGGTTCAGAAGACAGAGCATCTCCAAAACCTCAACCTATTCTCCATTACTGCAAAACAAGTAATTATTTCATGTTCTTTTGCTTTTCACAATCAATCCTGATAATTTTTGATATCCTGACTAAGAGTTACAAGATAACCATAGCTTGCTTCAAGCCGACAATCTCCGTGGGATCGACCCTTACTCACGTAAGGTATTACTTGGAAGACCCAGTGCACTTGCTGGTTAGTTGTGCGGGATTGCAAAAGTGTGATTGCAATTTCGTGCACCAAGTTTTTGGCGCCGTTGCCGGGGATTGTTCGAGTTTGGACAACTGACGGTCTATCTTGTTGCTTAGATTAGGACTGTTTTGTTTTTGTCGGTTTAGAGTCTTTTATTTGAGTTTAGTTTCATATTTTAAGTTTGGTGTCTTTTGTGCTTTTATTCACCTAAAAATTAAAAAAAAAAAAAATTTGTTCTTGGTGATCATCTAGACCTTCAAAGTGTTCTTGGTGTTCATCTTGACATTCAAAGTTTTCTTGTTTGTTCTCTTTGTTTTGATCTAAAATTTTTAAGTTTAGTGTCTTTTTGTTGTTTTTCTCTTTCCTCATTAAAATTTAAAAATCAAAAAATATCCTTTCCTTATTTTACTCATAATTTTCGAAATTTTGCATTAATTTAGTCAAAGATTTTCAAAATCATATCTTTTTAATTGCTAATTCTAAAATCTTTTTAATTAACTAATTGATTTAGTTTTCAATTTGCTTTGATTTTATTTCCTTTCAGTTTTCGAAATTTTATTTATTTTCCATTTATTTTATTCTATTTTTTTCGGTCACTTTAAAAAAAAAACATAAAATACACTACAAGGGAACTGGAAAATAGCGGCGGTTTCTGAAGTGATTTGCGGCGGTTTTAAACCGCCGCCAAACGAGATTCCAGCGGTTTGTTAAGCGTCGCCTATTAAGGGGTGGTTATATGATTTTGCGGCGGTTTTCAAGAACCGCTGGCACAACGGCCGCAAAACCCAAGATTAGCGTCGCAATGTTTAGCGGCGATTAAAACCGCCGCGATCTGGAAATCTGGGATCGACACGAAATGTTCGGCGGTTTGAAACCGCCGCTGTTTAATGGCCACGGTTTAAAGGCTAATGCATTTACCGGCGGTTTGGAAACATCGCGGTTTAACAGCCAATGTTTTTTTCAAATGTAACTGGCGGCGGTTTTTAACCGCCGCTATCTCCTAACCTGAATTTTCAAATTTCTAACGGCTAGTTCTTAACCGCCACTATTTTTATAGTTAAATGGCCGCAAAAATACTGTTTTGTACACTAGCAATCCACGCTGTTTTTTATTTCAATGAGCATTTTTTTCGTTTTTTTAATCGTTCTTAATATTAGTAAGTTAAATTATTTAAAATCCAAGAAAAATAAATTGCAGGGTAAACGACAATAGCAAAACCATTAATTTAATTAATATAATTATCCGAATATCAACAAAGTGTACTCCTTACTAAGAGTTGCATAATCAACAAAATAAAAGTGCATATCTGAAAGAAGAAAAGGTTCCACAATCCTAAGAACTACTTTTTATTCTGTTCCTACCTTGCCCTTGAAGTAGACATATCAAAGCACTCTCCATTGCCTGCATCCTGACCTTCCCAGCTGCTACTTCATCCTCCATTGCCTGTCTTTTGGTCTTCTCGGCTGCTACTTCATCCTCCACTGCCTGTCTTTTGGTCTTCTCGGCTGCTACTTCATCCTCCACTGCCTTCCTTTTCAATTTCTCTGCTGCCAACTCTGCTTGCAGTTCAAGCAGCACCCTTTGGGTCTCCTCCCTTTCAAAACCATTGCTCCGCTGATTGGAATTCATACCGAAGACTTGACTAGAAGTCGGTCCCAACCCCATTCCACGCACCCTACCCGGGCATTCTCTTCCGAGAGCTTGAGCAAGCGAATCATTCTGGGATAACAGTCTAGAAGATTCATCGCCTTGCTCAATAGCCTCAATTCTTTCCTACACACATAGATAAGCAATTAAGAGCATTTATTAGCTAGTCGCTAACCGCACATACTTCCAATAAAATTTTAAAAATTAAAACATAGGAGAAACTACTTCCCGATTCTAAACACATTACTTACTCCAATAGCGCGAGCTGCATCATGGATATAGGAGCCATTGGTTTTTTTGTGCGTTAAGAGATACAACTCTCCTCTACTAACTATCCTCCCTTGTCGTTCCGACTGTACCAATAATGAAGACAAAGTGAATAGGGTAGAGGAACAGATAGTTCAAAAACATTCTCAAAATTAGATTACCTCTTCTTCTCCGAGCCTTGCCAAGCTTTTCGATCCACCGGTGTGGGTGTAAAGCTGCTTTGATCGATTCTCGGCATTTTTCTTACACTTATCCTGTCATGCCATTAATTTAAGAGTTACTAGACACTAGTTCTGACGAACTAAATGTGACATAAATGAACTTTGTCTGTTATGAAACAAAACTATATTACCTGTGTCTCTTTGCTGTTGCGATAATCGAGAAATCTTTTCCAATGGTCTGCAGTAATTCCATCTGGGCGGTTTTCAATATTTGCTGCAAGTGAAAGTTCTGCGTCATAGTAGCGATGGTATAATCTGTTCCTCGTTTCCTTCCAAGCCCTTCCTAGCATCTTGGATATTATACCTTTTATAATTCCTCTGCTATCTTCTTCAAAATGGAACATTTCCTGCAACATTAAAATTAAGCAGTGAGTAGTGTTCAAAGTATGAGTTTGGAATGGTACGAAGAAATAAAAATAACATTTTACCTTTACTATTTCATTATAGACTTTGTCCCTGGTGCGAACCTTTCTCCAGTCCCTCTCGCAGATTGGAAATTTGGTGTAATCAGATCCTAGCAGCCCCATAATGCCGCTCAGTAGACCTGCTTCATCCCCAACTGGTTGCAGTGCATTGTTAAACCTGAGTACGACCTTTCTTCCGTTAGGTGGCTTCATAGCTTCCTTCACACTCAGTTTGACCTGTTTGATTGTGCCATCGGATTCTGTAAAACATATTAATTTTTAATTAGCTACCATTGGACTCAAGTTGTGAATACATCATAGAAAAATAGGGCAATGAAAAGTAGAATTAAATAAAGTTCTCTTATACCAATTGTTTTAACATCCCAAAATTCTGTGGTCTTGCGTCCCTTGCGCTTCTAAGCATCCTGTGCAGCAAGAAGGTTATCAACATGTTGGTCAAAAGAATCTACCTCATCTGCTTCCGGGTCTGCCTCTTCGGCGTCCGGCTCCGAGTTTTGAACATCATTCATGGAAGCCTGTGGAGCAGGCAGTGGTTCGGTTCGGGGCGGACGAAAGGGGCGTAAAGATGAAGAGGTGGGGGCACTAGAATTGGGTGGTAGAATTGGGCAGTCCGCTCTCTGCTGCGAAGTTGAAGCCGCATTACCTCCCACTTGAGGCTGTTGACATGCTGTGTCTACACGAGCTTTCTTCGTGAAACGACCTACCCGAGGCATCTTTTCCAACTGCATTCGGATTAAAACGAAGTAATAACAATTAATATATACATAATAATATAAATTAACATGTAGAAAGGACACCGGCATACCCCAGTTACATGAGTACATGAGTTGAGATAGCATGTTAACAAAGAAATCAAATATGTGAGGCATAAAAAAAATTGATTTATTCACAATTTATTCAATTATTTATGTTAAATATAATTATTCATGTATCATTTTTATTAACTCGAATATAACAATTAATATTGTACATCATAATATAAACTATCAGAGGTCCCAACTACATTCGAATAGAAAATAGTACAAGATTAGTACACATAAAATTCGGGTTCTTCCAAACGTACTCAAAAGAGTACACTAATAATACTCAATTTAAAATAATATGTAGCACTTCAATGTGGAATCACAACAAATTCTTGAAGAAGCTTAATTAATTAATCATATTAAAAGAAAATAAATCTAAATAGACATTGCAACGTATGGATGTAAAAGGGACACTTATAC
The DNA here is from genome assembly GCF_014773155.1 of Arachis stenosperma. Taxonomy (NCBI): domain Eukaryota; kingdom Viridiplantae; phylum Streptophyta; class Magnoliopsida; order Fabales; family Fabaceae; genus Arachis; species Arachis stenosperma. Next base: position 76,165,554 of record NC_080383.1, read on the forward strand.
GCATGGTGCAGGGCGGCTCTTCATTAATCTCTTCATTAATGAGAGAAATTATGAAAAAAAAAATATCCGGGGGTGAGAGGGAGTCAGAAAGGATATCTAGACAAGAGTAAGATTATGCTGTTTCTTTAATTTTGTTTTTGGTGCCTAAACGTCTCTCATTACTTGCCACTTATTAATTAATTAGTAATTAGTAATCCTAATATATAAGCAGAGTATTTGTTAATTAAATATATAACATAATGGATGTACATCGTAGATAATCGTTATTATTAGGATCAGCAATAACATGCTTAAAATGAAGATAATGACAGATTAAAAAGAAGAGAGATGAATTGAAGGTGAGTTAGAGCATTGAACGATGCGGTTGGGGAATGAAATCAGTAGTAGGTTAGAGCATAATAATATCCAGGATTAATCGTGCTTACTTCCAGTGGGATGATTGGTTTGAGGGTAAGAGTGGAACCACTAGGTATCGGACAGCGAGGGAAGGGGCGCCAGGAAGCTGGCACACCGCAGAGACGGACGTGGAGGAGAGGTACTGGACGAAGCAAGCTCCAATAAGGATTATTGGTATTAGGGAAAAAATAAGGATTTGCTGGACGGTGGCTTATCTAATTTAAAATTTCAGTTTGTGTTTTTCGGTTTTTTGTAACCTTTTTAAAAGTATTAGTAGGTATTGAAGGAAAAATTACAATTAAAAAATAAATACTTAACGATTATTATTAGTTTGTTATCTACATATTTATAAACAAATATTTATGTTAATTTTATTCTTAGAGCTCGTTAGGTCTATTTTTTTAAATTTTATAATAGACGCTAATAGTTTTTGCTTATTCTCTTCAATTCATACATTAATATAAAATGTTGTTTTGTTTACTCTCTTCAATTCATACATTAATATTATCAATTGCATATCACTACTAATAAAATATTCAGTACATATGACTTATTTGTTTATACATTATATCGATAGATTAATTAATTCCATAAACTGGAATAATATATATGCTTTTTATAAATTTATATTTTATTCTTCATCGTTCCTATTATGAAATTAATTTTTTTTTAAATTTAAATTAATAAAAAAAATAAAATAAATAGTTATAATTTTTAACACTCATTTCAAACAAATGCCTTTTTTTTACTTATTTAATTTTTCATAGTTTTTCCGTTTTTTATTTGTTTTATGTTATTTTTTAATTTTAAAATTTATTAAAGATCGAATTCTAAGATTTTTGGATATAAAATTCTAATATCATATCATAATATTATTTCTTTCAAAATTTAAACTAATAAAAAAAACATAAATAAGGTACGAACAAATTATTGTGTTATGTATATATTAATTTTTAAGAAGTATTTGAGACTATTTTGGTTACATATTTGAAGTAATCTATTGTGTTCTTCTTCTCTCTTTTTTTTTTTACTTTTATATTTATTAATCATGAGTAGTGTAAACTTGAACAGATGATGAGTTAAGAGAATTGATAAAAAAGGCTTATTGGTTATTTCAAGAAGCTATTCAAATCGAGCTTTTTACTTTTGCTGTTTATAATATTCTGACTAGTAAAACTAAGAATTAGACAACTGTTCCATATATTGGAGTCAATGATTCTCCAGCTTTCAAGAAAATCATTAATGAATTATATGTGTCTTTGGATTAACCTCGTATATTTATAAAAAATGTTTACTATCAAATCAATAAACATTTTTAAATTTCTCTCTGCTCATTTAATATTTTGATTTCCCCTGCTTCATATATTATTATTATTTCATTTATGTTTATTCAGTGAGATGAAGGAGTAAGGAGGCAGACATGCCCTTGATTATATTGATTCAATCAAAACGTTTATCAAAATTAAATAACATATTGTTAACAATATAACTATTCTGTTGTCTTTTTCTACAAGTTAAAAATTTTGGAATGAAATCAAAACTCCATATCTAAAAAGTCAGAATTTGATCACTGGTAAATTTTAAAGTGAGAAACATAAAATCAGATAAAAAATAAAATAAGATTAAAGATAAAATAAAAAATAAACTTATGCATGCAAAACTTAAATAAATCTAATGTTAGATATATAGTAATTTGAGATTAATCTATTTCAAATTCATTATCAGAACGTCGAATTCAACAGGCAAAGGAATAAAAACAAATAGTCACTTTGTTCAGTTCAGTCCTAATATTTCGTGAGATAAGACAGACTAATAATAAAGAGTTGAGTCAGCAAATATCATTCTCCTTTGGAGTTTTATTGAGGTCAAAGGTTATGATGGAAGGTTGGTGTCCTTTAGAGACAACCTCATCAGAACTATCTGGCGCAATGTCTTCTTCGAGCATCAAATCTTGAACTACCTCGCCGGTCTCTTCCGAAACATCTAGAGTCTTTTCCCGAGACAAACCTGACGGATACACCATAAGCAAACAAGTTATTAGAAGTCACAAATTTTACAAAAAACAAAGCACAAAAGAGCGCCATGTTATAAACTGCTGGTTTGGCTTACGTTCCCATAGTTTCGTAAGACGTCTTTCTATAAGAATGAATTCCTCCCGAGACGCCGTTTTAAGTTCAACTTGCAGACTATTCTGATATCGTGCCTGCACAAGTTTAATAAAGTTGCAGCTGATAAGGTACAGTAGTTGGTCGCAAAAAATCATTAACAACACTAACCAGAGGCAATAGCTATATACTTCAGCAACATTTAATGCTTCACGTCTCAACTTAAGAACATGCCAAAATCAGCCAGACGAATCAGAGTTATAGATCAGTAATGGACATGCCAGACAAATTTGAATTGACATGGTGGTATAGATCAGAAATATAGGTCAGAAATATATACCAACCTGTTCCTCCATTTCTTTCTTTCTTTCTTTAAATAATATCACTGAAAGTCATACTTAGGAGCGTCCAAGGAAAAGACATTGTATAATACTAGAGTGGTGATTTCTTAGACGTCACATCAAACCAAATGATGAACTAATTAATTAGTCCTTTGAAACTAACTAACAATTTCTAAAATACAAGAGAGGCTCAATCTGTGACGTCAAAATAAACAAAACAAACAAACTTTTCTCAACGGGAATAAACAATCACAAAATAATTGTACCTAACAAGTAACAAACATGTTTAGTAACTCAATCATGAAGACGTCATAATCAAATGGGAAAATGATGGGAGGGAAGATGGTAAACACCTCCCCCTCATAAGTAACGCACTGCCTCCTCCATTCTTTAATTGGAAGAAGAAACAACAAACAAAAACAGAAACCTAAATTCAAGGCACACACATAATTACGTAGACAGCATGTTCAAAAGTTTGAGAATTTTTTGCTTAAGAGGAAAATAAATATACTTATCAACATACAAAATGCATAAACAATTATTATTGTAATCTTACAAACGATAGGGTTTTAGGATTGAGTTAACTAGATGCACTCACTTATGAGGTGTTGTTAATAATCAATAATATGATGATGTAACCAGCATCCCCAACAGAAACACAAGTCTTCATCCCATTTCATTCACAACCACATTCTTCTTCCTCACTCGTCTGACAAAATAATTATAATCCCACTCAGACTCTTTGCTTTTCTTCTCATTCACTTACTCCCTTATTATTATTTTGATTTATTTTCCTTAAATCATACAGTCACTAGTTAAAAAGATAAGCTACGGTACCTGCACCTCCTCCAGTATTTGTTGCGAAAGGCGCAGGTTCGTGCTAGTGACGAACCCGAAGCCGAATTTTTTTCGGTACTTTGTTGCGAATTGAAGCAATGCCTGCAATGTCCATTTTTCAAATATGTCAGCCCCTTCAGAAAGTGCCTTTTAATTAAAGACAATAAAACATCTGAATTTGCTATGGCAGGTTGAAATAAAGCCAAGCAGCGGTTATACGAGCAGACACATGACAACTTACCTCCCTAATATCCCCACGCGCAATAGTAATAGCATCACATAAGTGCATGTGTGCTGAGAATGTGTCCAGCCATGACTGAATGGGAAACTTGTTGAACCACAGGTCTCTTACGAATGACCTTGATTGCTCGAGTGAGGAGAACGGGGAGGCCTCAATCATCGCCTTGCAAAACAAGACGCTAGAGGCACAAAGGAAGAGGTCACTCTCTTCAAATTTCCCTGGCAAAAAAGATCATGTCAGTCAATATATAGGGTCAATTACAATCTAGTAACATCTTAATTGATTAAATAAATTGAGCAATACATATGTTTAAGAAATCACATTCTCCAGGTAAATTACTTGTAAATAAATAGGAATATACATCAGGTGTATCCAATTTCTAAGAATCTATTATATGCTAGTTGCTAATTAATATTTATGCAATCTTATAACCCTCAACGGTGATATACACTATAAAAATAGCGCACATGTCCAGAATTAGTATCTGAATACATCTATATATAGGCAGCCTCGTCGCAATTATCGATGGCATCAGTGGTTGGTTCCTCCAAATTGGTGTCCCGTCTCAATGACAAACTTTCGATGTCAAACTCAGCCAACCCAGTCAGGATCGGTTGGGGAGAAAATTCGAAATTACACTGTCCTATATCTTCACCCATTTCAAACATGTCCCTTCGGTTCACATGGATTACCACGCTCCATTCTTTATCAGCGTCATCCTCGACATAGTACACTAGGCGAGCCTCAGAGGCAAGAATATAAGGTTCATCATCTTCTCGATCACCGGTATGAATTGGATGAGAGAAGTTAACCACTGTGTGTCCCAAAGAGTCCCTTTTTATACCTCTACCAGATGTGGTGTTTGCCCAGATACATCTAAACAAGACGACTGTGAATTGACCACTGTAATTTAGCTCAATGATGTCCATCAGTTTTCCGTAATACGAGACGCTACCAACGGCAACATTACTATCGCGCTTGCTTGCGTAACTCCTAGTGTCAGAAGTGACATACACCCCACTATTTTGGGTTTTCAACCCTTCCTCTCTCGATAGGGTTCTGAACTTAAATCCATTTACGTTGTAGGATGTATAGCGGCTAACTTGAACATTGGGCCCACATGCAAGCCACTGCAATTCGTTTGGGTGCATGCTGCTTTCCAATGTAACCTGGAAGTTAAAGTATTGAATATTCATTATCTTGGGATACGAATAATATGACACCATTATTAATATGTATGTGTATAAATGATTGAGACGTTTCACCTTACGATTGAACCAATCAGAAAATTCTCTGTGCACAACATTGTCTATCTTAGACTCTGACCTTGTCTTACTTCGTAACTTTCTCTTTGTGATCGCCCTAAACTCACTACAAACGTCACAAAAATGTCACGTCAGGTTCTACAATCATAGAAAATCAATACGAAGTAGATACTTTCAAATGCACTTACTCAAGATATTTTTCCACGGCCAGGCAATTGACCAATACGTGACGGTGAGCTTGTAATTTTTCAGCTGGTGTGAGGGTGTAAAAAGAAGCAGCCCCGACCGCCTTTCCAACCTCTGGGAACATGGTTGCACTCTCATCAGGCATGACTTCACGCGGTCGATCGTCAACACGGGATGGTCGATTAATCCTACTCTCAACATTTTCTAAGTACCTTGAACAGAATACGAGAATCTCCTCGGATAAGTATCCCTCTGCAATTGAGCCCTCTGGTTGTGATCTGTTACGCACGTACTGCTTGAGACGGCATAGGTACCTTTGGGAATATAACACGTGTCATAAGCACTAATTAATTGCACAATTAATAATTTTGTTTGATAATTACCGTTCAATTGGGTACATCCACCGATAATGCACTGGGCCACCGAGACGCACCTCCTCGACCAGATGCACTGTCAAGTGAACCATCACTGTGAAGAAAGAAGGAGGGAAAATCGTCTCCATACAACACAGAGTATGAACCACGTGACTCTGAAGGAGAGGAAGTTGTTGAGGGTCTATGGATTTGCTGCATAATCGACGAAAAAAAGATGACAAATCCGCTAGGACAGAAGACACTTGGAGAGGCAATGCATTCCTTAACGCGATTGGAAGTAGATATTCCATTAGAATGTGACAGTCGTGGCTTTTCAGCCCCGACAACTTGCGCTGTTGTAAATCCACGCAGCGGGAAATGTTGCTAGCGTATCCATCTGGAAAGATTACGTTCTTGATAATCCGTAGAAAGAGCTCCTTCTGTGTATTGGTCATGGTAAAGATGACAGATGGGTACTTTCCATCTTCCCGTGGCCACAAATCATGCTTGATTCCCATCGACTGGAGGTCTCTTCGAGCTTTAATGTGGTCTTTAGACTTACCTTTCTCGTTCATTATGGTGAATACAATGTTGTCGCAGACATTCTTCTCTATGTGCATGACATCAAGGTTGTGACGCAATTCATTGTTCTCCCAATATGGCAGCTCAAAGAATATACTCCTCTTCTTCCAAGGAGTCTCGTCTTGCATGGGAGTTTGCTGTCCGCGTGTCCTTTTCCCCGTAACCGATTGCACCTTGCCAAATTGGACATGCACACCCTCTAACTGCCCGAGAATGTCTCTACCAGAGACTCTAATCGGCGGACCTCTATCCTCTAACTTTCCATCAAAGGAGTACCGGTCTTTTCTGTATTTGTGTTCATGATTGAGAAAGCGACGATGACCCATGAAACACCATTTCTGGCTGTGTGTAAGGCGGTTAGTTTCAGCATCCAAATTGCACGCAGGACAAGCTCTCCCACCGTACGTGTTCCACCCAGATAAGTTCCCTAACCCTGGAAAATCACTGATTGTCCACATCAACGCAGCTTGCATCTTGAAGGTTTTTTTCTTGACTGCATCATAAGTTTCAACACCCCTCCATAATTGCTTCAACTCGTTGATCAATGGCTCTAGGTACACGTCTATGTCATTTCCAGGCATTTTAGGACCAGCAATAATCATAGAGAGGATGAACGAAGTGGGTTTCATGCAAATCCAAGGCGGCATGTTATACGGGATAAGAACCACTGGCCAAATTGAGTACTTCGAGCTCATGTTCCCAAAAGGGTTAAAGCCATCGCTAGCTAATGCTAGGCGAACACTATGCGGATCACGAGAGAAGTCGGGATATCGTACGTCAAATGACTTCCATGCCTCGGCGTCCCTTGGATGCCTATACATACCATCAGAGTTAGGACTTCTCTTATGCCACAGCATGTCAACGGCTGTCTTACTAGACATATATAACCTCTGCAATCGTGGAATAAGGGGAAAGTAACGAAGAATCTTTGCCGCTTGTGGTTTGCCGTTCTTCTTGACAACCGTCTTGATCCTCACCATAGAGTTCTTCTTAGTCTTATGCTTCCATCTCGATGTCCCACACTGCTTGCATTTGGTCAGCTCTTGGTCATTGCCCTGGTATAGCATGCAGTCATTTGGACATGCATCTATCTTCTTGTACTCGAGACCGAGTTTTCTTATGACTTTTTTGGCATCGTGCACAGTGGATGGAATCAGGGCATGCTCAAACGCGTCCGCGAGCAACTCCAATATCATTCCGAAGGTCTTATCGCTCACGCCGCACATGGACTTAATGTGATAGAGCCTCACCAAGAAAGACAACTTAGAGAACTTTGTACACCATGGGTATAACTCCTGCTCCCCGTCTTTGAGTAGGTCGTGAAAGTTGCGGGTCTCTCGACTAGGTTCATTGTATAAGTTAGGCAACTCATCCATAGCGCTCTCGTCCGGTTCATGCTCCGAGTCTTCTTCGGGACCGGGAAGTCCTGAGAAGTTGAATGCATCGTGGACCATATCAAGCATCGGGGCGTTGAAATGTTGTTCAGATTGCTCTTCTTGTCCGTCACAAGAGCGCTCGACCCCGCGTCTCTCACCGTGATGGATCCAAAATGTGTAAGTAGACGGGAAAGGGTTGATCACCAAGTGATCAAACGCATCCTCTCTATTTTGTAAGAGGCGGAAGCCACACTTCGGACATGGACAACGTATCATCCCATCAGATGATGCATTGGCAAATGCAAAATCTAGGAATCTGGTCAAACCGTCCCAATATTCTGCACCGACTCGTGACTTTGAAATCCAACTCTTATCAATATCTAGTTTAATGAAAAAATTGGAACGACAACAAATCGTAAAATAAAGTCAGACCACGTGAAAAAAGTAAATAATTAACACTTGATATAGAATGGGAGAATAACTCCTAAACCGAAAAATAAAACACACATTTACTAGCATCCAGGATAATACACAGTTGACAGAAAAATTGGAAAAAATTGCTTACTCATTGAATAATTCTGCACTTTCAAAAAGAAGATTACTGGAAGAAAGAAACTCTGGGTCCAATGCCAAATATTTGAAATGGAAAATAAAATTCCTTCCTTAAAAAAGAAAAAGAAAAAAAAAGAGAAATATTATATTAATCTGAGAAATAATAAAATGAATAAATTAATCTAGTATTACAATATAATGAATTAGTTAAATTTAAAATAAATCGATTTAACATTTAACAATTAATATACTTGTAATTAATAAGGATATTTTGGATTTAGTTACGCTAACACTAGAAAGCTAGAAAGCTACCATGTATAAGGATGGCAAATCACTTGTATCGTTACCAATTTCTCACTTTAGCAAATTTTCTCGTTTCCATTTTTTCTCTTAGGTATTTATTTTCCTATCACGTATGGATCTCATCACAGTAAAGTTTAAGATTATAGGAAAGGTGAAATAGTAATTTTAAAGCTTACGGAGTCCAATAACTTTATCAGAAAGTTTCTTCACAAACTGCTCCGTAGCATATCTCCAATCTGCAGCACTGAAATACCAAGCGCAATTCAACACATAAAGCTTGAATAAAGTGTGCAGGACCACTTTAAACTTTAAATTTGCACATAAAGCTTCTAATTTTGTAGTAACTAGCTAGTTATATATACATGTGAAAGTAACTATAAGTATATTTATTCTTGTGCAGCCAAAAATAACCAAAAAGATGCAATTGAATTGTGACAGATGCAGAACAACGAATAAACAAAACTCTTTGTTTCATTGTTTCCCTTGAAAATGAAAAAAGAAAAATAAGGGAGATTCATATCATCAGAAAATATATGAGAAATCAGCAAAATTCACATTAACCTAGAAATTAGATTTTTGAGTATCAATGAACATGAACATATAACCACATTAAACATCTGAACAAAAAATAATTGTTACAGCTAATTTTGATCAGTTTTATAGGTGCAAGTCATTAGCAAAGACTGGAGTATGGCTAATACTAAACTAATCATTGGCCTTTGAAACTTTCAAAATAAAATACAATAAATTGGTACCAAATCAAGATGAAAAGGATTAAAGTGAACCAATTTGAATTACAACCTTACTAATGAGTCAATCACTAAAAATATCACTAATGAGTCAATCACTAAGAATATAACGTCTCATATAACTCCATGCTCATCAAAATAATGAAGATAGGGCATCTTCCTCAATGTCAATGGAATCTTTCAATGTTATTATTTCAGTCTTAAGTAACGAAATACCATATTCATCCCTACCAAGTTCAATCACTAAGATTACATTTATAATAATAATGCAGAATTAAATTTACTGAATCAGGTTGGTAGAACATCTTGAATAATAGAACAAATAGATATGTGGAGTGGTTTGCCATTAATTTATAAGTCTTTAGATTAAAAATGAGTACTTAATAAATTCCCGAAAAGACTTTGTGCAAGACTTATTGGTTCTACTCCATTGATAATACCTGTCACAATTGCAGTTACAGAAATACACCCCAAGTAAATTATTCAAGAGCTCCGATATACCCACTCGTCAGAGAACCTGATTGAATGCAAACAAATTAAGTTCAGAGAAAGTCAGAATTTAACTTTGAGAATTAGAGGAAACATAGAACAATGGTAACCAAGATATTGAAAAGCTGATGAGAGATCTTGAGATTAAAACCATGGAAAATAAACATTCAAAACAGATCATAGAGAAAGAAGAATGCTTGTTTCTTTGGAAACTAGAGGAAGCCATGGATGTTCTTCTTGTTCATAGACACAGTTACAGTCTCTGGTAAGAAGACAAGTTAAAAATGGTTTTATCTTTAATGTATCAATAAGGTTCTTAAATGTGGAAAAGACTCAAAGATTATGGCAACAGATTTCTTAACCTCTCCAATTTGTTCAAATTTTACAATGTTGAATCAAATCTATGAAAAATTCTGCCAACAGATCTTTTTCATTGGTGAGCTCAAAAACACAAACATCTCCAACTTCAAAACATGAAGACTATTCAGAGTCTTATTAATCAACACTATAAAATATAATTCATTAATACTATGTCAGTTGTTCTATTTTGATTTTAAAAGATAACGTTCTATTGTAATTAGCTCAATTTAAAACTCATACAAAAAGAATGAGAAAATTAGTATACTATTAAAATATACGTTATATATTTCACTATTAGTATACTATTAAAATATAATGTATGAGTTGGCGAAGTCACTATTATAGAAATGGAAAGGGGTAAATCAAAATGGTAAAAGTGATGACATGGAGGATAGTTTTATGCTTGACAAATTGGTTCTACTCTATTGATAATACTTGTCACAGCTGCAGGTACAGGAATACACCCCAAGTAAATTATTCCAGAGCTCCGATACACCCGCTCGTCAGAGAACCTAATTCAATGCAAACAAATTAAGTTCAGAGAAAGTCTGAATTTAACTCCGAGAATTAGAGGAGACATTGAACAATGGTAACCAAGATATTGATAAGCTGATGAGAGATCTTGAGATTAAAACCATGGAAAATAAACATTCATAACAGATTCTGGAAAAGATGTTACTAAGCTGGTAAATGATCTAGTAAAGAAACAGATTCTTAAAAAAATATCCCCTGGTTGGTCAGTTTATCATCCAATAAAGCTTGTTAGAGAGCGAGTAAGGCCATTGCCTTGTGGTGGAGAGCTTTCACTTGGAGAGTTGTTGCAGTACGAATCACAAGATGGTCTTAGAGTTGTTATGCTCATTTGGGATGACAGAACTTCACATGACAAGTTCCTTATCAAAACTGTAATTGCTCTTTCATTCATTCATTCATTTCTGTTCAAGTACAAGATGGGTTCTAAAGCTGATATTGTTCATTTGCAGGATGGAGTGATGCAAACTCATGATGAGGAAACCAAACAGTTCTTTAAAAACTCAGCTGTTCATTGCGTGCTATCTCTGCGTTATGCAAGCAATAAGCTCAGTATTTTCAAGCAACAGGCATGGATTTCCTGCACTTGACATCTTCTTTCACATTCACATTCACATTATGACATTAGTCCTAGTTTAATTGATTGAGTCTCTTGGTTCAGGTTCTGTGAACCCTCTTTACTCATCATCAGAAGTGTGTGCTTGTTGACTCACAATGTGCAGGGAATAATAGGAAAATATCTTTGGAACCATGGTTGTTATTCAATCAAACTATTTCATAATCCTACATTTCAAGTTAGTGCTCACTTTGCTTCTTTGGAACCCTGGTTTTTATTCAATCAAACTATTTCATAAAACATTTCAACTCTCGAAAATGGTTTTATCTTTAATGTATTAATAAGGTTCTTAAATGTGAAACAGACTCAGAAATTATTTTAAAAGAATTCATAACCTCCCCAATTTGTTCAAATTTTACAAATATATATATACAAATCCATGAAAAATTCTACCTCGCTTTTTCTTATCCTTATACCAAACACAGCCTTGACTTTCACTTTGAGAAGATAACAATGCAATCATGAAGTGACAAAACAAGAAATAAATTTAAAATACTTAGTACATACATATATAAACCTGCTCCAAACCAAATATAAAAGTTTGATTATGCAGAAAAGGAAAAAAAAGGTGATGCATCTCCGCGAAATTAACCTTATTTAAGAATTATGAGCTCTTAGTTCCTGAAGTTATAATACATTACCCTAGCATTGGGCTCTATAAATATGAACATCAAACAGATCTTTTTCATTGGTGAGCTCAAAAACACAAACATCTCCAACTTCAAAACATGAAGACTATTCAAAGTCTTATTAATCAACATTATAAAATATAATTTCATTAATACTATGTCAGTTGTTCTACTTTGATTTTAAAAGATAACGTTGTATTGTAATTAGCTCAAATTAAAACTCATACAAAAATTTCGAAAAAAAAAGGACTTGACCCGATCCCCATGTTATTCCAAAATTATCGCCGATTGATAACGTGAACACAACACAAAACCAGAAACATACATAGTGAAACCCACACAAGCAAACGGAAGGGAAAGTGCAACAACCCATGTACTCAACACGACCTTAGTTACAAAACCTAATCGAAGCAGCTATTGAACTGCCACACCGAACAACAAACGCAAAAAGAGCAATGAACTCACCAGAAGCCCTCGCCACACAAATTCAACTTCGACCCAGAAAAGATTGAGAAATATAAATGGAAGAAATTAAAGGATTGCAAAATAAATTCAGATAGACAGTGCATGGGTCTTGATATGAAAGAAAGCAATCACAGGTTCTACGCAAAGCAAGCAGGTTTTTCAGCATTTAACAAGTAAATCAACTAACTCCTAAAAACACATCAAGACTCAGGGGTTCAGATATTGGGGAAAAAATTCAATCTGAGTGTTAAATTGAAGAAAAAATTGGCCAGAATTAATCAAAATACGTTGTTCAGACCAAAATTAATAAAGCATAAAGATTAAATTGATGCTCGAATAGTTTTCTCAAGAGCTCCGAAACTTAAATTGGGACGAGAGAGAGGAACTAACCACTTAGAGGGGAGTCTATTGCAATCGGCAACGCGAAGCACCGCCAAAGGGGAGAAGGCTGCCAAGGATGACACAGGAACGGATGGATTGGGATAACGCCGACGACGACACACACATGCACAGCAGAAGGAGAAGACTCCGACGACCCCTTCTTCTTGACCTTCGTGTACGGGAGCTACACGGCTGAGGGAGGAGCCTGGTGACCAGAACAACGATGGAGCGGACTCGGTTGGATCTGACAGAGGAAAGGGTAAGGACGGCGGGGAAGGAGCCTTGTTGATTGCTATACCTTGGCTCTGACGAAGGGTTCTCGCGCTAAATACTTGAAGGTTATGGCGCGAAATCAATTTGCTCTGGGTATTTTAGAGAGGCAAAATCCCATTCCCCCCAATGTCATCTGCTGCGGTGAGGGCCCAATACCGCCTCGGTTCAGTTTATTTGGAGCGGGGGAGGATTCACGCAGCAGGAATTGCAACAAAATAGAGCAATCTGGAGCGGTTGGGGAGAACGGCCGGCAATTTGGGCCGCCATTAAAATTGTTAGATGCGGATCTTCAAACCGCATGAAGAACGGCAGCAGATCCCTCGAACAGCAGCGCTCTGGAAAAGAGGCTGGTGTTTTAGCGCAGCTAACACCCGGTTCTCTCGTAGTGATAAAAAATAATATCCACATCATCTCCTTTTCTCCATCATGGATCTAAGTGGAATTGAGCAGTCCAGAAGGACTCTGGGGTCATATGCTAACCCCATTACAGCTGCATATGGGAGTAGCATCTATATACCTCCCATCAAAGCAAACAGCTTTGAGCTAAACCCTCAACTCATTATCATGGTACAGCAAAATTGCCAGTATTCCGGTCTTCCACAGGAAGAACCTACTGAGTTTCTGGCACAATTCTTATAACTTGCTGACACAGTACGTGATAAAGAGGTGGATCAGGATGTCTACAGATTATTACTGTTTCCATTTGCTGTAAAAGATCAAGCTAAGAGGTGGTTGAATAACCAACCTACAGCAAGCATAAAGACATGGAAACAGTTATCAGACAAATTCCTGAATCAATTTTACCCTCCAAAAAGGATGACACAGCTAAGGCTGGACATCCAAGGCTTTAAACAAGAGGATAATGAATCCCTTTATAATGCCTGGGAGAGGTACAGAGGTATGCTAAGAAAATGCCCCTCTGAAATGTTTTCAGAGTGGGTACAGTTAGACATCTTCTACTATGGGCTTACAGAAAAAGCTCAGATGTCTCTAGACCACTCAGCTGGTGGATCTATACATATGAGGAAGACGATTGAAGAGGCTCAAGAGCTCATAGATATTGTTGCTAGAAATCAACATTTGTACTCTAGCAGTGAGTCCTCTACAAAAGAAGAAGTTATGGCAGTAGCCACTGATCCTAATCCTCAAGAACAAATTGTTAAGCTTAATCAGCAATTACACCTGATGACAAAACAGTTAGCAGAATTTAAAGAGATGCTCCAAGAAACTAAAATTGCTAACAAGAACATAGAATCACAGTTGAATCAGGCAAAACAGCAGTTATCTAAACAGATAACAGAAGAATGCCAAGCAGTTCAACTGAGGAGTGGGAAGACATTGAATAACACTGCTCAAAGTAGCAAAAAGCCAATAAAGGAACAATTGACAGAGGATCACCAAACCACTGTCCAAAATCCCTCTGAGGACAGTAAGAGCCCAGAGAGGAATACTCTTGGCGTTCAAACGCCAGAAAGGGGGGGAAAGCTGGCGTTAAACGCCCATTCTCTGCCCAGTTCTGGCGTTCAAATGCCAGAAAAGGGAGAAAAGTTGGCGTTAAACGCCCAATGGGTAGCCAAGTCTGGCGTTCAAACGCCACAAAGGGGTCAGACACTTGCAAGTGCTGATAACAACCCCCTTAAGCAGGCTTCTCCAACCACTTCTGTAGGAAATAAACCTGCAGCAACTAAGGTTGAAGAATATAAAGCCAAGATGCCTTATCCTCAGAAACTCCGCCAAGCGGAACAGGATAAGCAATTTGCCCGCTTTGCAGACTATCTAAGGACTCTTGAAATAAAGATTCCGTTTGCAGAGGCACTTGAGCAAATACCCTCTTATGCTAAGTTCATGAAAGAGATCTTAAGTCATAAGAAGGATTGGAGAGAAACTGAAAAAGTTTTTCTCACTGAAGAATGCAGTGCAGTCATATTGAAAAGCTTACCAGAAAAGCTTCAAGATCCAGGAAGCTTTATGATACCATGCACATTAGAGGGTACTTGTACCAAGAAAGCTCTATGTGATCTTGGGGCAAGTATCAACCTAATACCTGCATCCACTATCAGAAAGCTCGGCTTGACTGAAGAGGTCAAACCAACCCGGATATGTCTTCAACTTGCTGATGGCTCCATTAAATACCCATCAGGCATAATTGAGGACATTATTGTCAAGGTTGGGCCATTTGCCTTTCCCACTGACTTTGTAGTGCTGGAAATGGAGGAGCACAAGAGTGCAACTCTCATTCTAGGAAGACCTTTCCTAGCAACTGGACGAACCCTCATTGACGTCCAAAAAGGGGAATTAACCCTGAGAGTCAATGAGGATGAGTTCAAGTTGAATGTTGTCAAAGCTATGCAGCATCCAGACACATCAAATGACTGCATGAGCGCTGATGTTATTGACTCTTTGGTGGAGGAGGTCAATATGACTAAAAGTCTTGAATCAGAGCTAGAGGACATCTTTAAAGATGTTCAGCCTGATCTGGAGGAACTAAAAGAAATAAAAGAAATTCTGAAAATTCCTCAAGAAGAAGATAAACCTCCTAGACCCGAGCTCAAGCCACTACCACCATCCCTGAAATATGCATTTCTGGGAGAAGGTGACACTTGGGTGGTCCATAAGTGATCTTAAGGGCATTAGCCCAGCAAGATGCATGCACAAGATCCTATTGGAGGATGATGCTAAGCCAGTGGTTCAACCACAAAGGCGGCTAAATCCAGCCATGAAGGAGGTGGTGCAGAAAGAGGTCACTAAGTTACTAGAGGCTGGGATTATTTATCCTATTTCTGATAGCCCCTGGGTGAGCCCTGTCCACGTTGTCCCCAAGAAGGGAGGCATAACAGTGGTTCATAATGAAAAGAATGAACTAGTTCCTACAAGAACAGTTACAGGGTGGCGCATGTGTATTGACTACAGAAGGCTCAATACAGTCACCAGAAAGGATCATTTTCCTTTACCATTCATAGACCAGATGCTAGAGAGACTAGCAGGTCATGAATACTACTACTTTTTGGACGGTTACTCAGGATACAACCAAATTGCAGTAGATCCTCAAGACTAAGAGAAAACAGCGTTTACATGTCCTTCTGGAGTATTTGCCTACAGAAAGATGCCTTTTGGTCTGTGCAATGCACCTGCAACCTTTCAGAGGTGCATGCTCTCTATCTTCTCAGATATGGTAGAGAAATTTCTGGAAGTCTTCATGGATGACTTTTCAGTATTTGGAGACTCATTCAGCTCCTGCCTTAACCATCTAGCACTTGTTCTGAAAAGATGCCAAGAGACCAACCTAGTTTTAAACTGGGAAAAATGTCACTTTATGGTGACTGAAGGGATTGTCCTTGGGCATAAAATTTCAAACAAGGGAATAGAGGTGGATCAAGCTAAAGTTGAAGTAATTGAAAAATTACCACCACCTACCAATGTTAAGGCAATCAGAAGCTTTCTGGGGCATGCAGGATTCTACAGAAGGTTTATAAGGGATTTTTCAAAAATTGCCAAACCTCTGAGTAATCTGCTAGCTGCTGACACTCCACTTATTTTTGATAATGAGTGTCTGCAGGCGTTTGAGACTTTGAAAGCTAAACTGGTCACAGCACCAGTCATCTCTGCACCAGACTGGACATTACCATTTGAACTAATGTGTGATGCCAGTGACCATGCCATTGGTGCAGTATTGGGACAAAGGCATGGTAAGCTTCTGCACGTCATTTATTATGGCAGCCGTATTCTAAATGATGCACAGAAGAACTACACAACCACAGAAAAGGAGTTACTTGCAGTGGTTTATGCCATTGACAAGTTCAGATCTTATTTAGTAGGATCAAAAGTGATTGTGTACACTGACCATGCTGCTCTTAAATATCTACTCACAAAGCAGGATTCAAAACCCATGCTCATAAGATAGGTGTTGCTTCTACAAGAGTTTGATATAGAAATAAGAGACAGAAAAGGGACAGAGAATCAAGTAGCTGATCACCTGTCCCGGATAGAACCAGTAGCAGGAGCATCCCTCCCTCCTACTGAGATCTCTGAAAACTTTCCGGATGAGCAGTTGTTTGCTATTCAGGAAGCTCCGTGGCTTGCAGACAGTGCAAACTATAAGACTCAAGGTTCTCCTTCTGTAACCATGGAGAGGAAGCATGAAGAGCTTCTCTCAAAACAGAGTCAAACAGAGCCCCCACAGTCAAACTCTAAGTTTGGTGTTGGGAGGCCACCACCAACTTCTAAGTTTGGTGTTGAACCCCCACATTCAAACTCTAAGTTTGGTGTTGGGAGGTTCCAACATTGCTCTGAACATCTGTGAGGCTCCATGAGAGCCCACTGTCAAGCTACTGACATTAAAGAAGCGCTTGTTGGGAGGCAACCCAATGTTATATTTATTATTTTCCTTTGTTATTTTATGTTTTCTATAGGTTGATGATCATGGGAAGTCACAAATTCAATTGAAAAAGCAGAAACAGAATGAAAAATAGGAAGAAAAACAGCACACCCTGGAGGAAAACTTGCTGGCGTTTAAACGCCAGTAAGGGCAGCAAATGGGCGTTTAACGCCCAGTCTGGCACCATTCTGGGCGTTTAACGCCAGAAAGGGGCACCAGACTGGCGTTAAACGCCAGGAATGGGCACAAAGCTGGCGTTAAACGCCAGAAATGGGCACCAGCCCGGTGTTTAACGCCATGATTGGTAGTAGGAGCATTTTTGCTCGCCACTTGGTGCAGGGATGAATTATCCTTGACACCTCAGGATCTGTGGACCCCACAGGATCCCCACCTACCCCACCACTCTCTCTCTTCTTTCTTCTTTTGCTCGAGGACGAGCAAACCTTCTAAGTTTGGTGTGGTAAAAGCGTTGCTTTTTGTTTCTCCATAACCATTTTTGGCACCTAAGGCCGGAGAAACCTCTAGAAAGAGGAAAGGGAAGGCAAAAGCTTCCACCTCAGAGCCATGGTAGATGGAGAGATTCATCTCAAGGGATGCACTTTCCTCCACAAAACTATTGGGGGCAAATCAACACCTCCCTAGGAGAATTGAGTTCCAATATGGGACAACTAAGGGTGGAGCACTGGTGCACGAAATTGTGATCATCAATGGCGCCATCAACATGGTACGCTCATTGCAATCTCAACTCTTCATCATAACTCCGCACAACTAACCAGCAAGTGCACTGGGTCGTCCAAGTAATAAACCTTACGCGAGTAAGGGTCGATCCCACGGAGATTGTTGGTATGAAGCAAGCTATGGTCACCTTGTAAATCTTAGTCAGGCAGACTCAAATGGGTATAGATGATATATGAATAAAACATAAAGATAAAGATAGAGATACTTATGTATATCATTGGTGAGAGCTTCAGATAAGCGTATGAAGATGCTTTCCCTTCCGTCTCTCTGCTTTCCTACTGTCTTCATCCAATCCTTCTTACTCCTTTCCATGGCAAGCTTATGCAAGGGTTTCACCGTTGTCAGTGGCTACCTCCCATCCTCTCATTGGAAATGTTCAATGCACCCTGTCACGGCACGGCTATCCATCTGTCGGTTCTCAATCAGGCCGGAATAGAATCCAGTGATTCTTTTGCGTCTGTCACTAACGCCCCGCCTTCAGGAGTTTGAAGCACGTCACAGTCATTCAATCATTGAATCCTACTCAGAATACCACAGACAAGGTTAGACCTTCCGGATTCTCTTGAATGCCGCCATCAGTTCTTGCCTATACCACGAAGACTCTGATCTCACGGAATGGCTGGCTCGTTTGTCAGGCGAGCACTCGGTTGTCAGGCGATCAACCATGCATCGTGTATCAGGAATCCAAGAGATAAACACTAGAGCCTCATATGCTTGTAGAACAAGAGTGGTTGTCAGTCACTTTGTTCATGAGTGAGAATGATGATGAGTGTCACGGATCATCACATTCATCAAGTTGAAGAACAAGTGATATCTTGGACAAAGAACAAGCGGAATTGAATAGAAGAACAATAGTAATTGCATTAATACTCGAGGTACAGCAGAGCTCCACACCTTAATCTATGGTGTGTAGAAACTCCACCGTTGAAAATACATAAGAACAAGGTCTAGGCATGGCCGTGAGACCAGCCTCCCAAAGAGGGTTCAATCATAAAAATATGATCAAAAGCTTCTAAGATTGAAAGATGAAAATACAATAGTAAAAGGTCCTACTTATAGGGAACTAGTAGCCTAAGGATTACAAAGATGAGTAAATGACATAAAAATCCACTTCCGGGCCCACTTGGTGTGTGCTTGGGCTAAGCAATGAAGCATTTTTCGTGTAGAGACTCTTCTTGGAGTTAAACGCCAGCTTTTATGCCAGTTTGGGCGTTTAACTCCCATTTTGGTGCCAGTTCCGGCGTTTAACGCTGGGAAATCTGAAGGTGACTTTGAACGCCGGTTTGGGCCATCAAATCTTGGGCAAAGTATGGACTATCATATATTGCTGGAAAGCCCAGGATGTCTACTTTCCAACGTCGTTGAGAGCGCGTCAATTGGGTTTCTGTAGCTCCAGAAAATCCACTTCGAGTGCAGGGAGGTCAGAATCCAACAGCATCTGCAGTCCTTTTCAGTCTCTGGATCAGATTTTTGCTCAGGTCCCTCAATTTCAGCCAGAAAATACCTGAAATCACAGAAAAACACACAAACTCATAGTAAAGTCCAGAAAAGTGAATTTTAACTAAAAACTAACAAAAATATACTAAAAACTCAACTAAATGTACTAAAAACATACTAAAAACAATGCCAAAAAGCGTACAAATTATCCGCTCATCACAACACCAAACTTAAATTGTTGCTTGTCCCCAAGAAACTGAAAATCAAATAAGATAAAAAGAAGAGAATATGCAATGAATTCCAAAAACATCTATGAAGATCATTATTAATTAGATGAGCGGGGCTTTTAGCTTTTTGTCTCTGAATAGTTTTGGCATCTCACTTTATCCCTTGAAATTCAGAATGATTGGCTTCTTTAGGAAATCAAAATCCAGATAGTGTCATTGATTCTCCTAGTTAAGTATGATGATTCTTGAACACAGCTACTTATTGAGTCTTGGCCGTGGCCCAAAGCACTCTGTCTTCCAGTATTACCACCGGATACATACATGCCACAGACACATAATTGGGTGAACCTTTTCAGATTGTGACTCAGCTTTGCTAGAGTCCCCAATTAGAGGTGTCCAGGGTTCTTAAGCACACTCTTTTTGCCTTGGATCACAACTTTATTTCTTTCTTTTTCTTTCTTTTTCTTCTTTTTTTTTTCGTTTTTCTCTTTTTTTTTGTATTCACTGCTTTTTCTTGCTTCAAGAATCATTTTGATGATTTTTCAGATCCTCAGTAACATGTCTCCTTTTTCATCATTCTTTCAAGAGCCAACATTCATGAATCACAAATTCAAAAGACATATGCACTGTTTAAGCATGCATTCATAAAACAAAAGTGTTGCCACCACATCAAAATAATTAAACTGTTATAAAATTCACAATTCATGCAATTCTTTTTCTTTTTCAATTGAGAACATTGTTTATTTAAGAAAGGTGATGGATTCATAGGACATTCATAACTTTAAGGCATAGACACTAAGACACTAATGATCATAAGACACAAACATGGACAAACATAAAGCATAAATTTTCGAAAAACAGGAAAATAAAGAACAAGGAGATTAAAGAACGGGTCCACCTTAGTGATGGCGGCTTGTTCTTCCTCTTGAAGGTCTTATGGAGTGCTTGAGCTCCTCAATGTCTTTTCCTTGTCTTTGTTACTTCTCTCTCATGATTCTTTGATCTTCTCTAATTTCATGGAGGAGGATGGAATGTTCTTGGTGCTCCACCATTAGTTGTCCCATGTTGGAACTCAATTCTCCTAGGGAGGTGTTAATTTGCTCCCAATAGTCTTGTGGAGGAAAGTGCATCCCTTGAGGCATCTCAGGGATCTCATGATGAGAGGGGTCTCTTGTTTGCTCCATCCTTTTCTTAGTGATGGGCTTGAGGTCATGCCTTCTCAGTTGAACCGGCTTTCCTCTTGAATCTCTCTTCCATTGAGCGCCCTCTTCACAAATGTCTGTGAGGACTTGGTCCAACCTTTGATCAAAGTTGACCCTTCTTCATGGCCACAACTTCATAGAAGTGGTCTTGATGCACCCTTGAGATGAATCTCTCCATCTCCCATGACTCGAAGGTGAAAGCTTTTGCCTTCCCTTTCCTCTTTCTAGAGGTTTCTCCAGCCTTGGATGCCATAAATGGTTATGGAAAAACAAAAAGCAATGCTTTTACCACACCAAACTTAAAAGGGTTGCTCGTCCTCGAGCAAAAGAAGAAAGAAGAGAGTAGAAGAAGAAGAAATGAGGAAGAAGGGAATGGCTTTATGTTCGGCCAAAGAGGGGGAGAAGTGGTGTTTAGGTTGTGTGAAAATGAAGGGGTGAAGAAGGGTTTATATAGTGGTGGAAGGGAGGGGTAGGGTTCGGCTATTATGGGTGGGTTTGGGAGGGAAAGTGGTTTGAATTTGAATGGTGAGGTAGGTGGGGTTTTATGAAGGATGGATGTGAGTGGTGAAGAGAAAGATGGGATTTGATAGGTGAAGGGTTTTTGGGGAAGAGGTATTGAGGTGATTGGTGAATGGGTGAAGAAGAAAGAGGGTGATGGGGTTGGTGGGGATCCTGTGGGGTCCACAGATCCTGAGGTGTCAAGGAAAAGTCATCCCTGCACCAAATGGCATGCAAAATCACGTTTTGAGCCAATTCTGGCGTTAAACGCCGGGCTGGTGCCCATTTCTGGCATTTAACGCCAGGTTCTTGCCCTTTCCTGGTGTTTAACGCCAGTCTGGTGCCCCTTTCTGGCGTTAAACGCCCAGAATGGTGACAGACTGGGCGTTAAACGCCCAACTGCTAGCCTCACTGGCGTTTAAACGCCAGCAAGTTCTCCTCCAGAGTGTGCTATTTTTCTTCCTGTTTTTCATTCTGTTTTTGCTTTTTCAATTGATTTTGTGACTTCTTATGATCATCAACCTACAAAAAACATAAAATAACAAAGGAAAATAGATAAAATATAATCATTGGGTTGCCTCCCAACAAGCGCTTCTTTAATGTCAGTAGCTTGACAGAGGACTCTCAGGGAGCCTCACAGATACTCAGAGCAATGTTGGAACCTCCCAACACCAAACTTAGAGTTTGAATGTGGGGGTTCAACACCAAACTTAGAGTTTGGTTGTGGCCTCCCAACACCAAACTTAGAGTTTGACTGTGGGGGCTCTGTTTGACTCTGATTTGAGAGAAGCTCTTCATGCTTCCTCTCCATGGTGATAGAGGAATATCCTTGAGCCTTAAAAACATAGGATTTGTCATTCACTTGAATGATCAGTTCACCTCCATCAACATCAATCACAGCCTTTGCTGTGGCTAGGAAGGGTCTGCCAAGGATGATAGATTCATCCATGCACTTCCCAGTCTCTAGGACTATGAAATCAGCAGGGATGTAATGGTCTTCAATCTTCACCAAAACATCCTCTACAAGTCCATAAGCTTGTTTTCTTGAATTGTCTGCCATCTCTAATGAGATTCTTGCAGCTTGCACCTCAAAGATCCCTAGCTTCTCCATTACAGAGAGAGGCATGAGGTTTACACTTGACCCTAAGTCACACAGAGCCTTCTTGAAGGTCATGGTGCCTATGGTACAAGGTATTGAAAACTTCCCAGGATCTTGTCTCTTTTGAGATAATTTCTGCCTAGACAAGTCATCCAGTTCTTTGGTGAGCAAAGGAGGTTCGTTCTCCCAAGTCTCATTTCCAAATAACTTGTCATTTAGTTTCATGATTGCTCCAAGGTATTTAGCAACTTGCTCTTCAGTGACATACTCATCCTCTTCAGAGGAGGAATACTCATCAGAGCTCATGAATGGCAGAAGTAAGTCCAATGGAATCTCTATGGTCTCATTTTGAGCCTCAGATTCCTATGGTTCCTCATTGGGGAACTCAGTGGAGGCTAGTGCACGCCCATTGAGGTCTTCCTCAGTGGCGTTCACTTCCTCTCCTTCCTCTCCAAATTCGGCCATGTTTATGGCCTTGCACTCTCCTTTTGGATTTTCTTCTGTATTGCTTGGAAGAGTACTAGGAGGGAGTTCAGTAACTTTCTTGCTCAGCTGTCCCACTTGTGCCTCCAAATTCTTAATGGAGGACCTTGTTTCAGTCATGAAACTTTGAGTGGTTTTGATTAGATCAGAGACCATGGTTGCTAAGTCAGAGGGGTCTTGCTTAGAATTCTCTGTCTGTTGCTGAGAAGATGATGGAAAAGGCTTGCCATTGCTAAACCTATTTCTTCCACCATTATTGTTGTTGAAACCTTTTTGAGGTCTCTCTTGATTCTTCCATGAGAAATTTGGGTGATTTTTCCATGAAGAATTATAGGTGTTTCCATAGGGTTCTCCTAGGTAATTCACCTCTTCCATTGAAGGGTTCTCAGGGTCATAAGCTTCTTCTTCAGATGAAGCATCCTTAGTACTGCCAGGTGCATTTTGCATTCCAGACAGACTTTGAGAAATCAGATTGACTTGTTGAGTCAATATCTTGTTCTGAGCCAGAATGGCATTCAGAGTATCAATCTCAAGAACTCCTTTCTTCTGACTTGTCCCATTGTTCACAGGATTCCTTTCAGAAGTGTACATGAATTGGTTATTTGCAACCATTTCAATTAGCTCTTGAGCTTCTGTAGGCGTCTTCTTCAGATGAAGAGATCCTCCAGCAGAGCTATCCAAAGACATCTTGGATAGTTCAGAGAGACCATCATAGAAAATACCTATGATGCTCCATTCAGAAAGCATGTCAGAAGGACATTTTCTGATCAATTGTTTGTATCTTTCCCAAGCTTCATAGAGGGATTCTCCATCCTTCTATCTGAAGGTTTGGACTTCCACTCTAAGCTTACTCAATTTTTGAGGTGGAAAGAACTTTGCCAAGAAGGCATTGAGTAGCTTTTCCCATGAGTCCAGGCTTTCTTTAGGTTGTGAGTCCAACCATGTCCTAGCTCTGTCTCTTACAGCAAAAGGGAATAGCATAAGTCTGTAGACCTCAGGGTCAACCCCATTAGTCTTGACAGTGTCACAGATTTGCAAGAATTCAGCTAAAAACTGATGAGGATCTTCCAATGGAAGTCCATGAAACTTGCAATTCTGTTGCATTAGAGAAACTAATTGAGGCTTAGCTCAAAGTTGTTTGCTCCAATGGCGGGGATAGAGATGCTTCTCCCATAGAAGTCGGGAGTAGGTGCAGTAAAGTCACCCAACACCTTCCTTGCATTGTTGGCATTGTTGTTGTTTTCGGCTGCCATGTCTTCTTCTTTGAAGATTTTTGTTAGGTCCTCTACAGAGAGTTGTGCCTTAGCTTCTCTTAGCTTTCGCTTCAAGGTCCTTTCAGGTTCAGGGTCAGCTTCAACAAGAATGCTTTTGTCTTTGTTCCTGCTCATATGAAAGAGAAGAGAACAAGAAAGTGTGGAATCCTCTATGTCACAGTATAGAGATTCCTTGAGGTGTCAGAGGAAAAGAAAAATAGAAGACAGAGGTAGAAAATTCGAACTTATCAAGAAAGATGGAGTTCGAATTGTGCATTGAGGAGGAGTGGTACTCCATAAATAGAAGGATGTGAGAAGAGAGGAAGAGCTTTTTCGAAAATTAAGTTAAAGAATTTGAAAACATTTTGAAAAACACTAATTAATTTTCGAAAATAAGAGTGGGAAAGAAATCAAGTGATTTTTGAAAAAGTTTTTGAAATTAGAAGTCAAAAAGATTTGATTGAAAACTATTTTGAAAAAGATGAGGTTAAGAAGATATGATTGGTTTTTAAAAAATATGTGATTGAAAAGATATGATTTGAAAACAATTTTAAAAAGATTTGATTTTAAAAAAAATTAATGACTTGCCTAACAAGAAAAGATATGATTCAAACATTAAACCTTTCTCAACAGAAAAGGCAACATACTTAAAATGTTGAATCAAATCATTAATTGATAGTAAGTATCTTTGAAAAAGGAAAGAAATTGATTTTGAAAAAGGTTTGATTGAAAAGATATGATTTGAAAAAGATTTGATTTTGAAAACATGAAAAAAATTGATTTGAAAACAAAATCCTCCCTCTTGTGCCATCCTGGCGTTAAACGCCCAGAATGGTGCACATTCTGGCGTTTAACACCCAGTGCACTACCTTTTTGGGCGTTAAACGCCCAACCAGGCACCCTGGCTGGCGTTTAAATGCCAGTCTGCCTTCTTCACTGGGCGTTTTGAACGCCCAGCTTTTTCTGTATAATTCCTCTGCAGTATGTTCTGAATCTTCAATTCTCTGTATTATTGACTTGAAAAGACACAAATTAAAAATATTTTTTGGATTTTTAATAATGAGGAATAATCAAAATGCAACTAAAATCAAATAAACAATGCATGCAAGACACCAAACTTAGAAGTTTGTATAATACTGACACTAACAAAATGAGAATGCATATGACAAACAACCGAAATGCTCAAGTCAATAGAATTCAAAGATCAGAGCAAGGAAATCATCAAGAACATCTTGAAGAACACTTAAGACACATGAATGAATGCAAGAAGAACAGAAACATGCAATTGACACCAAATTTAAAATGAGACACTAGACTTTAAACAATAAATATTTTTGGTTTTTTTATGATTTTGTAGTTTTTTTTTTTTGGATTTTTCTAAAATTAAGTGGAAAAGAAAACAAAGGTATCAAAATTCTTAATGAGAATTCCAGGAATCATGCAATGTTAGTCTAAAGCTTTAGTCTAAAGGAATTAGACATAGCTAGCCAAGCTTCAGCAGGACATTGCATTCAAGAGCTAAATTGATGAGGATCAATCAGCTTTGGTGATGATAAGAACATCACCTTGAAACACTAAAATTCATTCTTAAGAACTCTGAAAAAAAATACCTAATCTAAGCAACAAGATGAACCGTCAGTTGTCCATACTCGAACAATCCCCGGCAACGGCGCCAAAAACTTGGTGCACAAAATTGTGATCATCAATGGCGCCATCAACATGGTACGCTCATTGCAATCTCAACTCTTCATCACAACTCCGCACAACTAACCAGCAAGTGCACTGGGTCGTCCAAGTAATAAACCTTACGCGAGTAAGGGTCGATCCCACGGAGATTGTTGGTATGAAGCAAGCTATGGTCACCTTGTAAATCTTAGTCAGGCAGACTCAAATGGGTATAGATGATATATGAATAAAACATAAAGATAAAGATAGAGATACTTATGTATATCATTGGTGAGAGCTTCAGATAAGCGTATGAAGATGTTTTCCCTTCCGTCTCTCTGCTTTCCTACTGTCTTCATCCAATCCTTCTTACTCCTTTCCATGGCAAGCTTATGCAAGGGTTTCACCGTTGTTAGTGGCTACCTCCCATCCTCTCATTGGAAATGTTCAACGCACCCTGTCACGGCACGGCTATCCATCTGTCAGTTCTCAATCAGGCCGGAATAGAATCCAGTGAATCTTTTGCGTCTGTCACTAACGCCCCGCCTTCAGGAGTTTGAAGCACGTCACAGTCATTCAATCATTGAATCCTACTCAGGATACCACAGACAAGGTTAGACCTTCCGGATTCTCTTGAATGCCGCCATCAGTTCTTGCCTATACCACGAAGACTCTGATCTCACGGAACGGCTGGCTCGTTTGTCAGGCGAGCACTCGGTTGTCAGGCGATCAACCATGCATCGTGTATCAGGAATCCAAGAGATAAACACTAGTAGAACAAGAGTGGTTGTCAGTCACTTTGTTCATGAGTGAGAATGATGATGAGTGTCACGGATCATCACATTCATCAAGTTGAAGAACAAGTGATATCTTGGACAAAGAACAAGCGGAATTGAATAGAAGAACAATAGTAATTGCATTAATACTCGAGGTACAGCAGAGCTCCACACCTTAATCTATGGTGTGTAGAAACTCCACCGTTGAAAATACATAAGAACAAGGTCTAGGCATGGCCGTGAGACCAGCCTCCCAAAGAGGGTTCAATCATAAAAACATGATCAAAAGCTTCTAAGATTGAAAGATGAAAATACAATAGTAAAAGGTCCTACTTATAGGGAACTAGTAGCCTAAGGATTACAAAGATGAGTAAATGACATAAAAATCCACTTCCGGGCCCACTTGGTGTGTGCTTGGGCTGAGCAATGAAGCATTTTTCGTGTAGAGACTCTTCTTGGAGTTAAACGCCAGCTTTTATGCCAGTTTGGGCGTTTAACTTCCATTTTGGTGCCAGTTCCGGTGTTTAACGCTGGGAAATCTGAAGGTGACTTTGAACGCCGGTTTGGGCCATCAAATCTTGGGCAAAGTATGGACTATCATATATTGCTGGAAAGCCCAGGATGTCTACTTTCCAACGCCGTTGAGCGAACGCCAATTGGGCTTCTGTAGCTCCAGAAAATCCACTTCGAGTGCAGGGAGGTCAGAATCCAACAGCATCTGCAGTCCTTTTCAGTCTCTGGATCAGATTTTTGCTCAGGTCCCTCAATTTCAGCCAGAAAATACCTGAAATCACAGAAAAACACACAAACTCATAGTAAAGTCCAGAAAAGTGAATTTTAATTAAAAACTAACAAAAATATACTAAAAACTCAACTAAATATACTAAAAACATACTAAAAACAATACCAAAAAGCGTACAAATTATCCGCTCATCAAGCACCAAGAACATTTCATCCTCCTCCATGAAATTAAAGAAGATCATAGAATCATGAGAGAGGAGCAACAAAGGCAAGGAAGAGACATTGAGGAGCTCAAGCACTCCATAAGATCTTCAAGAGGAAGAACAAGCTGCCATCACTAAGGTGGACCCGTTCTTTAATCTCCTTGTTCTTTATTTTCTATTTTTCGAATTTTTATGCTTATGTTTATCTATGTTTGTGTCTTATTACACGATCATTAGTAGCTTAGTGTCTATGCCTTAAAGCTATGAATGTCCTATGAATCCATCACCTCTCTTAAATGAAAAATGCTTTAATCACAAAAGAACAAGAAGTACAGGATTTTGAATTCATCTCTGAAACTAGTTGAATTAGTTTGATGTGGTGACAATACTTTTTGTTTTCTGAATGAATGCTTGAACAGTGCATATGTCTTTTGAATTTTTTGTTTTAAGAATGTTAAAATTGTTGGCTCTTGAAAGAATGATGGAAAAGGAGAACTGTTATTGAGGATCTGAAAAATCATCAAATTGATTCTTGAAGCAAGAAAAAGCAGTGAATTAAAAAAAATGAAAAAAATAGAAGAAAAAAAGAAAAAGCAAGCAGAAAAAGCCAATAGCCCTTTAAACCAAAAGGCAAGGGTAGAAACAAAGTTGTGATCCAAGGCAAAAGAGTGTGCTTAAGAACCCTGGACACCTCTAATTGGGGACTCTAGCAAAGCTGAGTCACAATCTGAAAAGGTTCACCCAATCATGTGTCTGTGGCATGTATGTATCCGGTGGTAATACTGGAAGACAGAGTGCTTTGGGCCACGGCCAAGACTCATAAAGTAGCTGTGTTCAAGAATCATCATACCTAACTAGGAGAATCAATAACACTATCTGAATTCTGAGTTCCTATAGATGCCAATCATTCTGAACCTCAAAGGATAAAGCGAGATGCCAAAACTGTTCGGAAGCAAAAAGCTACTAGTCCCGCTCATCTAATTGGAACTAAGTTTCTTTGATATTTTGGAGTCTATAGTATATTCTCTTCTTTTTATTCTATTTTGATTTTTAGTTGCTTGGGGACAAGCAACAATTTAAGTTTGGTGTTGTGATGAGCGGATAATTTATACGCTTTTTGGCATTATTTTTAGTATGTTTTTAGTATGATTTAGTTAGTTTTTAGTTTATTTTTATTAGTTTTTAATTAAAATTCACTTTTCTGGACTTTACTATGAGTTTGTGTGTTTTTCTGTGATTTCAGGTATTTTCTGGCTGAAATTGAGGGACCTGAGCAAAAATCTGATTCAGAGGCTGAAAAGGACTGCAGATGTTGTTGGATTCTGACCTCCTTGCACTCGAAGTAGATTTTCTGGAGCTACAGAAGCCCAATTGGCGCGCTCTCAACGGCTTTGGAAAGTAGACATTTTGGGCTTTCCAGCAATGTATAATAGTCCATACTTTGCCCAAGATTTGATGGCCCAAACCGGCGTTGCAAATCAGCTTCAAAATTCCCAGCGTTTAACGCTGGAACTGGCATAGAAATTGGAGTTAAATGCCCAAACTGGCATAAAAGCTGGCGTTTAACTCCAGAAAGAGCCTCTACATGAAAATGCTTCAATGCTCAGCCCAAGCACACACCAAGTGGGCCCGGAAGTGGATATTTCTGTCATTTACTCAATTCTGTAAACCCTAGGTTACTAGTTCACTATTAATAGGATCTTTTGACATTGTATCTGTACCTCATGACACTTTACACGTTTCTTTGTGTACTTTTTACAGCATGAGTCTCTAAACCCCATGGTTGGGGGTGAGGAGCTCTGCTGTGTCTTGATGGATTAATGCAATTACTACTGTTTTTCATTCAATCATGCTTGCTTCCATTCTAAGATACTACTTGTTCTTAAACCGGATGAACGTGATGATCCGTGACACTCATCATCATTCTCAACTATGAACGTGTGCCTGACAATCACCTCCGTTCTACCTTAGATTAAGTAGATATCTCTTGGATTCTTTAATCAGAATCTTCGTGGTATAAGCTAGAACTGATGGCGGCATTCAAGAGAATCCGAAAGGTCTAAACCTTGTCTGTGGTATTCTGAGTAGGATTCAATGATTGAATGACTGTGACGAGCTTCAAACTCCTGAAGGCGGGGCGTTAGTGACAGACGCAAAAGAATCACTGGATTCTATTCCGGCCTGATTGAGAACCGACAGATGGATAGCCGTGCCGTGATAGGGTGCGTTGAACATTTCCACTGAGAGGATGGGAGGTAGCCACTGACAACGGTGAAACCCTTGCATACAGCTTGCCATGGAAGGAGCCTTGCGTGTTTGAAGAAGAAGACAGTAGGAAAGCAGAGGTTCAGAAGACAGAGCATCTCCAAAACCTCAACCTATTCTCCATTACTGCAAAACAAGTAATTATTTCATGTTCTTTTGCTTTTCACAATCAATCCTGATAATTTTTGATATCCTGACTAAGAGTTACAAGATAACCATAGCTTGCTTCAAGCCGACAATCTCCGTGGGATCGACCCTTACTCACGTAAGGTATTACTTGGACGACCCAGTGCACTTGCTGGTTAGTTGTGCGGGATTGCAAAAGTGTGATTGCAATTTCGTGCACCATAGGCATACTACTGTGTATACAGCTTCTGCGCAGAAGATGTTTAGCAAATTTTTCTTCTTGACGATCGAGCATGCCATTTCTATCACAGTTCTATTTTTTCTCTCAGATACTCCATTTTGCTCAGGAGTGTATCCCATTGTGAGTTGATGCTCGACACCCTCTTATTTGCAGAATTTATTAAATTCTTTGGAAGTGTATTCAGTTCTTCTGTCACTACAAAGTACCTTGATGCTATGACCACTTTGGTTTTCTACATGTTTCTTGAACTTCTTGAAGATGCCAAAAACCTCTTATCTTTCATGTAGAAATAATTTGATGTTGGTTTAATGTATTATAGATTTGAATATTGTAGAACTGATAGTTTTGATGAATAAGTAGTTTAGATAAATGGTTTGAGAAAATTGATAGTTATATTATTGATGGGTTAAGGAAAGAGTAGCCATGGGCTCATGTATCGGTAGGTAAATATAACAGATTGAATTGAGTAAATTTCCAATAAAAATTTTGTTAAATGAAATATTTTAATGTTATGTTGGGGATATATGGGAAATTGATTTTTACGGTGATATAAGACATTATTTAGTGTTATGGTGGACAAGTTTGAGGATGAGAATTCTCTCTCTTATCGCATCAGAGAATTGGATAGAAGGTTGAGAATTTTTCTCGGTCCAATTCCCAACCGTGGTGAGGACGGTGGCTTAGTCCCGCTCACGGATCGATGAATTTGACTATGATGATTTTATTGATGATGGATTATAATTCATTGAATTGGTTGAAATTATGAATCATGATTGAATATGATTACTTAATTGATTGAATGATATATGATAAGGTATAATCATGAGTTGAGGTATTGAGAATTCCCTTATCTTGTGTTGCAATGGACAAGTTAGGTTGAAGATTCTCTCTCTTGTCGCATCAGAAAATTGGATAGAAGATTGATGATTCTCTTTGGTCTAATTTCCAACCATGATGAGGACGGTGGGTTTATCCCGCTCACACTTTAAAGAATAATTATCCTTGTGATAAATATGAACATAATGAATTCTAATTATGATGAGGTTTGATTGAAATATCATGATATATATCTGTGGTTTTGACTTTGATCTTGGTTATGTCTAATTGTGATTATGATTTGAAATGGGATTTTGATTGATGTTGTGGGAATGATGGTTTTGTCCCGCCCAAGGTAAGGACGGTGGCTCTGTCCTACTCACGAATAGGTAAGTCGAGATTGAAGATTCTCTCCCTTGCTGTGATAGACAAGTTGAGATTAAAGATTCTCCCTCTAGTTGTGGTGGACAAGTGGGATTGAGGATTCTCTCTCTTCTTACATAAGAAAATTGATAGAAGGTTGAGGATTTCCTTCGATTCAATTCCTGATTATGGTGCGAACGAGTTAGGTTGAGGATTCCCTATCGTTGCATCATAGTCTCTCTCTGATTGTGAAGTGTGGCGGCCACTATATCCCGACAGACATGACAATGTAGTTAGGTTTACCTATTGATGAGGAACCTGTGAACGGTACTTTGAGATCATGAAGCAAGTTTTATCATAGAGATATATAGCAGTAGTGTAAGGAACTTATTGGAGACATGCTGGCTGAGCATATTAGGGCCAACAAGTTCAATATAAAACTGAAGTGGCTAAGAACTCGACTTCAAGAGATGTCACTCGATGGTCCCAACGAATCCCAGATGTAGTATGCCCATTGTTACATCATGTATTTGCTAGATGGTGTTTACTACCCGACAAGGATAACAATACGGTGCACGTACGATTTCTTTCACTTTTAGACAATTTTGGCGCCATCAGCGGTTATAGCTAGGTAGTTCTATTCTTTGTTGGTTATATTGAGTCATGTGTTTAGCAATCGATCAAAGTGTTGAGGGTATGGGTGGTTGTCATACCCTATTAATGTCTTGGATATATTATATATGTAAGACCCCGAATTTTCGAAATTTGAATAATAAACTGTTTATGATTTGTTATATTTGTTCAAGATATTATTTTCAAAAATTCTTTTATTGGAGATTTTTATAATAATTGAATATTTTCTTATTTAGAATTTAAAATTTTAGTAATTGAAAAATAATAAAAATTTTATATAGTTTAATTACTCGTATAAATTGATAATTAAACAGTATTCTTAAGGATAATTTTATTGGGCTAAATTTGGTTTTCAATTACTACATTACTCTTAATTTTATTAAAATTCTTAGACTACCTTAACCTTAATTTTCCCTAACTAAACCCTAACCCTAGCACACACTAACCTACTCACTCTCTCCTTACTCAGCATCGTACCCCTACCCTCCCCCCTTTTTCACTAAACATACAACGCACAGAGAGAGAGGCGTTGCCAGCGACGAGGGATGCTGCCGTCGTCAATGAACCGTCGAGCCTCTTCTCACCATACGCCTTCGAGTTTCCTGGCACTGTCATCGCTGGAGAGAGCCAGAGGAGAGAGAGACACAATGCAGTAGAGGAGGGAGGAGTTGCTTGCTGTCATCGTGCCTCTATCGCCGACGATCCGCCGTCGTGCCTGACTCTGTCGCCGTCGAAGCTCCCATCATCATTTATTGGAAGTCGCCGCTGTTGACATAATGAACAAAACGCGAGAAAGGTTCGAGGTTGAGCTCGTTCCTAGTGCCGCCAAGCTGTTGCCGTCTCCCACAGCCGCTGCCTGAAATCCCGTCACCGTGCTTGGAAATCGAAAATGGTGCTGTGGTCGCCAGAATCACCACGGGATTTACTGCTGCTCCGTTTCCACGTTCCCCCTTGGTTACAGTAAGTACATATGAACGAAGAACAGAGACAGCAACACCTCGCCAGAAGGTATGCCAATTACCGAGAGAGTATTAGACGAGAAAAACAAATCGATACATCGAGTGGTCCAACTAACATGACAACACCATTACAAGATATCACAAATATACTCGCTCATCAATATTACAAGATATCACAAATATACTCGCTCATCAATACTCTGTATCAAGTACTCTAAGTTATATTTTCTATTTATAAATTTATGCTGTTAGTTTATCATTTAATATGAAATATTTTTTACGATCTATGTTACTGTATTCTTAGTACCAATTATGTACAATTTATCTCTTGAGTTTATCCTTAAATTATCTATATTATTTTCATCTTAATAATAAATTTTTTAAATATACAGATACTCATAATAACAATGAAATTGGTTCAAGTAATATACCGAATAGTCTAAATATGGATAAAAATTATGTATATTTATATTTATTTATTTAATAATAATTTATTTTTCATAAAATTTTGAATCAATAAACCTTTTATTATTAGCCTAAATAATATTATTATAGATATTATTATATTGTCTTAATGTACTTCACATAATTATAATATCAATTATTAGATAATTTAATAATTTTTTAATATAATATTATACAGATATCAAATTATTATACCTGTATTATTATAAGAAAGATATATATATTCAATGTTTAATAATATATTTTTAATTAAATTTTCTGACTCTGTAACAAAAAAATTTAGTGGATAATTTTGCTATATATTTTTTTTAACCTTTCTTTTTACAATTTAGTTTGCCATTTAATTTAAATTATTTTTACAATATATCTATGTTAATGTACTCTTAGTATTATTTATCTGTAATTTATCTACCGAATATACTCTTGAATTCTCAACATATATTATTTCTATGCTAATAATAAATTTTTTAAATATTTAGATACTCATAATAAAAATGAAACTGATTCAAGTAATAGAGCGAATGATAATAATATAGGTAGGACTCCTGTATATTTATTTAATTAATAATAATTTATTTTTTCTTAAATTTTGATTCAATAAACCTTCTATTAGTGTCCTAAATAAATTTATTACAAATGATTATTTATCTAAAAATAAACCAATAATTTTAATATATATTAAAATTATATTATTAATAAATTTATTTATTTGTAACTTATTAATTGTTAATATTTATCAGCAACATTATTTATCAGTAACTTATTAATCAATTATTAAAAATAAACATTTAATCCCATAAATAGGGGTGTACATGGATCAGATCGGATGGGATATGGCCGAAAATTCAATTCGATCTGCATAATTTTCATCGGATCGGATCGGATATGATATCCACGCTTTTTACTGTCGGATTGGATATCGGATAAAAATATTTTTAAACTTATTTAATAAAAAATTTAATAAAAATATTTATTTCACACTTTTAAACTTATTTATTCCTAAAATATTTTTAATCAAACTCTTTCTAAATAACAAAAATAAAATAATACAATATATGAATAATAATTACTAACTAAAACATACAAACAAGTAAATATAATACCAAACATATATATATATATATATATATATATATATATATATATATTAATTATTATTATTGTGCGGATCTGCGGATCCACGGATCGGATACGTGGATGTAGAGCAAATATCTGCGATCCGATCCGATCAAATTGTGGATCGGATCGTATCCGTAATTTTCGGATTTGATGCGAATATTTACCGCGGATCTACGGATACGATCTGATCCATGCACCCCTACCCATAAATTATCTTAGCAACAATACTGATATAAAATTATTAAATAATTTTAAGATATATTAATTAAATTTTATGAAAAGGTGCTCCTTTGATGTTACTGATAAATAATTGATTTATACTCCTTTCTTTTTTAATATAAAATGTTCTCACCGTATCATTGTACAAAATTTATATTAGATATATGTTTAATAATATAATTGTAACTTAAATTTTTTTACTGTATAACAAAAGAATTAGTTGATAATTCCGATAAGATATATCATAAGTGGCAATTTTTTCACTACATAGATTTAAATTGATAAATTTACTATTTTCAATATAATTATTATGCTACCAGTTTAATATAATTTTCATATTCACGAATTACTTATCTCTAAAGAATAATTATACACTATAAAATATAATCATTTAAATACATTATTATCGTTCCAATAATATGATTGTTATTATTCAAATGCTCATAATAATAGTGGTCCAAATAATATCTAATAGAATTTTATATTTCATATCTTTTTTAATATTCTACAATTCTTTTAAACTTTTTATTTAATACACAAAAAAGGTTCAAATATTTTTAATAAATATATATAACATTGTAAATTATAAATGATAATTTTTCACTTAATAAATTTATTATACGGTTACACTAGAATTATTTTTCAAATGGTAACTTTTTACAGGAACTCAAACTGCCTATAATGTATTTGTATTTTACGTGCCACTATTTATTTTTTTTAGTTATTCAGAGTTTAGATAATTATAATATTAATGAATATTTTACGTATTCTATTACTTCCAATCAAATTAATTTTGTATGTTTTGTTTCTTATAAAAAGTAACCTTTTAATTACCACTGATACTGTACAAACTTAATTCATTGAATAATTCTATAATTTTGTTAATGTGTTCTTTTTAAATACTATCAGAAATTCATGGAAATAGATCTGATCAAAGCAGTAGATGTGAAGTAAATATAACGGGTTAGTATTCTACTTTTTTTTCTTTATATATTTAGTATTGTGACACAATTTTAATAGGTAAATAAATTTATAAAAAAATTATTATTTTATCCTTATATGTTAGTGATAAACCGCTATTTTATGGTTTATCTTGTGTTTAATTGAGTGGTTTTTATCAAGTCTTTACCCACTTATTCATATGATTTGCATGGCTTTACAACTCCTTCCTAGTCTTGATCTATGGTTGAAAACTTGCTTCCTAGAGTCTTTAAAATTGTGTAATTTAATCCTCCTTTATATCATTTGATGCCGTGATCTGTGTGTTAAGTGTTTCAGTCTTTATAGGGCAGGAATAGCTTAGGGGATGAAAAGGAAGCTTGCAAAAAGGGAAGGAGCACAAGACATAAAAAAGACAACCAGCGAACAATGATGCGCACGCATGGCTGACGCGTGCGCGCGATTTGGACAAAATCGTAGTGACACGTTCGCGTGCCTGACGCGAACGCGTGGATTGGAGTTCACGCAGACGACGCGAGCGCGTGCCTGACGCGCACACGTGGAGAGGAAAATCGTCAAACGACGCGTACGCGTGACTGACGGGTACGCGTGACAAGCGCAATTTGCAGAATTAACAGAAATCGCTGGGGCAATTTTGGGCAGCGTTTTAACCCATTTTTCGGCCTAGAAACACAGAATAAAGCCGGAGAACAATTCATACAATATTCATAATTCACAATTTTAGGCTTTAGATGTAGTTTTCTAGAGAGAGGCCCTCTCCTCTCTCTTAGGATTTAGGATTTAGAATTTCTATTAGTTTTAGGCTATTTCTTCTTCATTCCAGGTTCAATGTTCTTTTACTTTGGTTTCTCTTCTACTTTTATTTATTCTAATGCTTTTATTTGTTAATTAC
The DNA here is from genome assembly GCF_014773155.1 of Arachis stenosperma. Classification (NCBI taxonomy): domain Eukaryota; kingdom Viridiplantae; phylum Streptophyta; class Magnoliopsida; order Fabales; family Fabaceae; genus Arachis; species Arachis stenosperma. The sequence goes on from NC_080383.1 coordinate 76,202,339, forward strand.
TTATGTTTCCAAATTGGTTTACGAACCTTCTCATGTTAGATTTGAATATTCTATTTAATGCAATTTGAGGTATTTCAGAATTATGATTACTTTCTTAAATTTATTGATGCTTCTAATTAATCCAAATTATTTTCATTCAAGTAGATATTCTTCCCTTTTGGCTTTGGTTGAGTAATTGGTGACACTTGAGTTATCAAACTCAGCAGTTGATTGGAAATTGAGATTGCTTATTGATTTGAATCCCTCTAAAGCTAGTCTTTCTATAGGAGTTGACTAGGACTTGACGAATCAAGTTAATTAGTCCACTTGACTTTTCTTTATTTAGTAAGGGTTAACTAAGTGGGAGCAAAATCTAATTCTCATCACACCTGATAAGGATAACTAGTATAGGATTTCCAGTTCTCATACCTTGCCAAGAGATTTTCTAATTATTAATTTATTTTTCTCGCCATTTAAAAATACTTGTCCCTTATTTCAAAAACCCAAAAATATACTTTTTTTCATAACCAATAATAAATCATACTTCCCTGCAATTTCTTGAGAGACAACCCAAGGTTTAAATACTTCGGTTTATAAATTTTATTGGGTTTGTTTAAGTGACAAACAAAACTTTTGTACAAAAGGATTTTTGTTGGTTTAGAAGCTATACTTACAACGTGAATATATTTTTAAATTTCTTTACCGATAGAAATCCGATGGTCAAAATGGCGCCGTTGCTGGGGAATTGCAAACGTGTGCCTTGTTATTGGTTATTGTAAATATTTTATTTTGCTTGTTTATTTGTTTTTATTTTTGTTTTTAATTTTTATTAGCTACTATGAATTCTCACCCCTTTGGTTTCAAGTTTGATTCTAATGTTGTTGAAAGGAATGGAAGCTATAACAGGAACATGCATCAAGGTAAAAACAATCAGAGATGGACGGAGCCACGAGGATCTGATCAACCCTTTCGGCAATAACACCTTCTAAGATACCATGAACAACGACCATTCTACAATGCATGCCAAGACAATAGTTATGGTGGAACTCTTCGTGACAACCAACCTCCACCAAATTACTATGGTCAAGAGCCATTCCAGAGAGCTTACCAAGATGATGAATATGGTGGACCCCCTTGTAATTACCAGCAAGCCCCACCATATGCTTATGAATCACCTCTCCAACACACCTTTGAACCACCAAACTCACAAGCCCCGTACTACCAAACAACCTCATATAATCCTAACCCTTATCCACCATATCAATCACCCTATGAGCCATATGAGACATACATAGACCCACCCTAATTCCAACCCAGTTACTCCTAAGGACCACCACCTTCATATACATCACATCTATGTCCATCAATCCAAGAGTCTTATGATCCTACTTATGATATCCAAGCAGAACAAGAGTCAAGGGATCGTCTCAAGGAAACAATAGATCAATTTCAAGCAACCCTGCGTCAATTGGACCAAGCGGTAAACCAAATAGCACCCGAAGCTTTCATGGATAAAGAATCTCAAATTGAGAACAAGGAATTGAAGCGTGCTGTGCAACAAGTGGAAAAGATGGAGAGTGATGAACCACCACATTCTTATTATGATGAACCACCCTCTTATCATGAAACTTTCCTCCCAATTAATGACCCCTCATATCCACCTCAACCTTCAATGCATGACACTCTTGGTGTTCTTCTTCAAAGGCAAAGAGAGATGAAATGGGAAGTACTAGAATTCGTGACTGCCTTGACCGAGGTAGTAAATTAATTAGCTTCCCAACATCCGAGCACTCAAAGTACTTCCATGGCTACATGTAGAGAATCAAAAAAAGAGCGTAGCATGAAGGAGACACTAGAAACTCCGGTGGACAATGAGAAACATGGCTTTGTATTGGAACAAGTGGAGGAAGCCATAATAGTTGCAGAGGAAGAAGTGGTTGAAGATTTAGGAGATGCTGAACTTCCATGGGAATCTAGAATTGGAGAGTACTCCTCCAATAAGATTGAAATTGATGTCAAGAAGGCCAGTGCGCAACCTCCATGGCATATTCCTTATGAAGACAAGGATGGGATAGATCAAGAAGTAAGTTCCCTTGGTGATAAAGATCATGCATCAAGTCCTCCTAGTGATAAATCTACATCCGTAAATGAACTCCTTGAATATGAAGACTCTTCTCTGATTGAGTCTGAGAATAATGTGGAAGCGGAAATCCTTAGAAAAGGGCGGATGGGAGTTAAGTATGCTTTGTCAAGAACGTTGGAGACTTCTCCACCTAGGTTGTCGTCTACTCCTTCACTTGAGTGGGTAAAACTTATCTCTGTTCGTCTTCCTATCCCACTTGAGTATGATATTCTTGAAACAGATGGCCAACTCAGGAAGCTTTGTGGCATAAAGCGTCAGAGGAGACTGTTTAGTGGTTGGAGTTGCAAATCAAGGCTCATCAAAGTTGATATTTCAAAGGCTAGATGTAAGGGCTCAACTGGGGATAACTTGGTTAGATCTAAAAGAAGAGTTTGGTACTCTATAGAGAATCCAGAGTGCTTGCCACCCGGATGAAACCATGATGATCAACTTGAAGACGGGTGTGGAATCAAGATTTGGGATCCTGGTGTACAAGAATATCAAATTTGGGAGCTCAAAGCTTGTGAAGAACTCCATCAAAGCTTGAGAAATTTACTTGGAATAGACAGAGCTTATTGGAAGTCCAAGCATTGGTGGCAGTTTCAGGATGAATTCAAGCACAATCCTCCATGACAAGGAGCTCACCAAATGTCCAACTTAAGGACTATAACTAAAAGTGCTAGGTGGGAGACAACCCACCATGGTATAATCATTCCTTTATTTATTCTTAATCTTATTTTATTTTATTTTTACTAGTGTTCATTCATAATTTCTGCATATTCACCTGCATTCTGCGTTTGCATCTGCATATTGAATAAAAAAATAATAAAATTAAAAAAATGCACGCGACGCGTGAGCGTCGCTGACGCGTCCGTGTCATGTGTGCATGCGAAGCAAAGAAGAAAGAAACAGAGAGTCACGCAGGAGCATGGATGGAGGCGTGCCTCAGGCACAAATACGCCCACGTGAACTCGTCCCTGACGCGTCTGCGTCCTTTGCGAATCCAGCCTTCCACGCGTGCGCGTCACCCACGCGCACGCGTGACCCCACGAAATCGACGTAAATGGGTGTATGGCAGCAAGTTGTGATGGAGTGTGGCTGAAACCATGCTAGAAGCACAAGTCCTACCACGCGAACGCGTTCCCCACGCGTCTGCGTCATTTTAAAAGAAAGGCCATGCACGCATGCACGTCACCCACGCGCACGCGTCACCCTAAATTTTGGCAAATAGGCGTTTGAGACATAGAGTTGCGCGAGCGCGCGGCTACTCTTGCGCCACTAGCGCATATCAAATCATGCGTCCGCGTGACTGACGCATTCGCGTCACTTGAAGATTTTGGAAATCACGCGAACGCGTGACCCACGCGTCCGCGTCGTAAGTGACGCACAGCTAATCCACCTCAGCGCCATATATCTTATCTTTTATCTCCCAATCCTAATTCTTTCTTCTTTCTTCTTTCTTCATTCTACTCTCTTCTTTCTTCTTTCCCCCTCTCATTTTTATTCCCTTTCTTTTCTTCTATTCATTACATTTGCATACTCGCATTCATGGCATTTTAACTTCATTGTTTCTTCTCCCTTTCTTTTCTACACTTGTTGTTTTCACATTGGTATTAAAATTCTTACTCAACTATTGCATATTTTTTGTATTATTTTGGGTGCACCTTAACTTGTTTGCTATTTAGTTGACATGCCCTTTGCTTCTATTGTTTTTTCACTTGCATGTTGTAGCTACCATGTAATTGAGAACCTTATTTGGCATTAGCTCCTGCCTATGTTCTATTTGGTTTGATATCATTGTTATAGGCTTAATTTTCCCTCTTTTTCTCTCCTTTTAGGCTGGCCACCAAAGAGGGGTACAGGAAGAGTCTACATGGGGCGACAAACAAGTTCACCTGTACAATCATTGGAGAAAAGTATCAGTTGGAGCCACCCGTCTACTTGTACATCTCAGCATGCACCGAGGACGGTGCAATCTTTAAGTGTGGGGAGGTCGATACCAATCTCCGTGGGTTAATCACTTTCTTCTCAACACCAATTTTTATTTTTTCTTTGTTAGTTCATTGTTGCATTTGCATGTTTGCTTGATTTTGTGTATATTTTACCACTCCTTGGTTGAAGTGACATTTTCTTTTCAAGAAACTTTCTATAGCATTTCACTAATTTGAATTGAAATTTTTATTGAACTTGTTTGAAGAAATATTATTTTGGAACATGGTTTTAGAGCTCGAACAAACAAAACCCGTGAGATTTTGAGCCTATTTGATTGGTTGCATCTTATCAACCAATATTTTATTTTTTTGGTGTGTGTTGTTCTCTCTAAAATTGTGATCTTTGTCTTGCTTGATTCTATATTTCCATTGTTTAATGTATGCATGCACTTATGTGATTGAGGCCTTGTTTCATTAAGCTTACATACCCATATGGCCTTACCCTTTCATTATCCTTTGCAAACCAATTTGAGTCTATTTTACCCCATTTGTTCTTTATTTTAGCACATCATTAACTCTAAGTGAAAAATAATAATGTCCCTAATTTGAATCCTTGGTTAGCTTAGATTAGTGAGAGTGCTCACGAATTAAGTGTGGGAAAAAGTGGGTTTGGAAACGTTTGGTTTAAGAATTGGGTGTTGTATATCTTTATGAAAATGTGAAAGAAATATTTAGGACATGTTCATGCATTCAATAATTTAATCATATGCATTGAGAAAACTAGAAAAATAAAATAAAATAATAAAATAAAAAAAGAAGAAAAAGAGAAAAAGAAAAGAAAAAAAGAGCAAATAATAAAAATGGGACAAAATGCCCCAAAGTAAATGGTGATAGCAATGCATATGTACTGTACTCAAATTAGGATGCATGAATATGTGGAAAACATGGTTAATGGATAGTTAGATTTTGTATTGTGATTATATGGATTGTCCTAAGTTAGGTGAGAAGTTTAGGTTAATTAAGGATTTAGATTTTAGTCCACTTAACCAAATACAATCCTACCTTGACCCTAACCCCATTACAACCCTTAAAAGACCTCTTGATATGTGTATTTTGTGTATTAATTTTTTATTGATTATTAGATGAAAAGCAAGCCTTAGAAAGCAAGGTTAGTAGAAAATTAAGAGATCGAACCTTAAACACATGAGCTATTAGAGTGCATACACTTCCAGTGAGGATTCGATGCTCGATTATTTGTTCCCGGCTTTCATGAGCTATTTTCTTCTGCAAGTATACTTGTACCTTATTTTTATGATTTGAATTAGTAAAATCCAGTTCAAATCTGCTCTTGGAAGATTTATTTACTTTGACCAAGTAGGTAGAAACATTTTGCATGTAGTTGCATTCATATAGATAGGTTGCATTTCATACATTCTACCATTCCCCTTCACTCTTTTAGTTCTCTTGAGCTTAGCATGAGGACATGCTAATGTTTAAGTGTGGAGAGATTGATAAACCACTATTTTATGGTTTATCTTGTGTTTAATTGAGTGGTTTTTATCAAGTCTTTACCCACTTATTCATATGATTTTCATGGCTTTAAAACTCCTTCCTAGTCTTGATCTATGGTTGAAAACTTGCTTGCTAGAGTCTTTAAAATTGTGTATTTTAATCACCCTTTATACCATTCGATGCCATGATCCGTGTGTTAAGTGTTTCAGGCTTTATAGGGTAAGAATGACTTAGGAGATGGAAAGGAAGCTTGCAAAAAGGGAAAGAGCACAAGACATAAAGGAGACAACCAGTGACAGTGACGCTCACGCATGGCTGACACGTGCGCGTGATTTGGACAAAATCGCAGTGATGCGTTCGCATGCCTGACGTGAACGCGTGGATTAGAGTTCGTGCAAACGACGCGAGAACGTGCCTGATGCGCACGCGTGGAGAGGAAAATCGTCAAACGACGCGTACGTGTGACCGACGCGTACGCGTGACAAGCGCGATCTGCAGAATTAACAGAAATCACTAGAGGCGATTTCGAGCGGCGTTTTGACTCAGTTTTCAGCCTAGAAACACAGGATAAAGCCAGAGAACAATTCATACAACAAGAATACAACATTCATAATTCACAATTTTAGGCTTTAGATGTAGTTTTCTAGAGAGAGAGACACTCTCCTCTCTCTTAGGATTTAGGATTTAGGATTTCTATTAGTTTTAGGCTATTTCTTCTTCATTCCAGGTTCAATGTTCTTTTACTTTGGTTTATTGTAACACCCTACCATACAGAGTCTTATGCTTAAGTCATAATTAAGAGATGGCAAGGTATTACGACCTCTAAAATAAAAATTTAGTACGTATAGTAGTATGAATGATTGATTATAACTAGGAGCCTTTGTAGAAAAAGGGGGTAAACAAAAACCGCAACTCAAAAGCGCATCACTCCGATCGATAACGTAACGAACAAGGATAAACCAACGCGAGATTATATATATACAAAGGAGTGTCAAAAACAGGAATATCAGGACTCAAGATCCGGCTGCGAAGATAACCGGTCCGAGCATAACAATATATACATATGATAAAATAAGGAAAACCCCAAAGGAAACCCAAAGGGACACAAATACATAAAACCTATTCTCCAAAATCTCCCATAAGAGGAGTCATCACAGTTTGTATTATTTAATGGAGATAAAAGTATCTAAACAAAACATATAAACCAAAACATAGCCCCGAGAACAAAGGATCTTCGCAAATCTAGAAGTCTCCAGCATGCCTCAGCGGGAAACCTCACGTCCTGCATCTGAAAACCACAAAATCCGCATGGGTGAGAACCAGAGGTCCCCAGCATGGTAACAGCTTCCACATATATAATACATAATAATAGAGGAAAGCCAAAGGCAATCCTAGAACTTCCTCCATATAATATCAAAGCTTATAAACAAGCTAAACCATATAAGGGCATCAGACTAAAGATTCTTCAGTCTAACTAATACTTCCCTTTCCAATTCCTTCTCACCTCCCAACCACCAGCAGGAGTATAATGTAACAAACACAGTTATATCAGACAAGGAATATACAAATAGGAGCAGTTAAGACATTTAGACAATTAGCAAGTAATATGCAGTCAAATAGGCACTCTCAAACAATTCACATAGTATGCATATGATGAATGCCTGTCCCTAGTGGCTGATGATATCATCTTGTCGGTTATAGAGCCAACCCGACAAGTCCTGGTCGCTAACCATTGGACTGTCCCTCTGTCGCGCATCCCCAACTCGAGTTATACTCGTTATAAACTTGATCATAAACATGATCCATATCCATCACCCTCACTGGTGAATATTTCGGGGGCGAGCTCATCCGGGTCTTTCACAGTGCCCGGCCACACTTACGACATAGGGTCACCAGAGTATCAAGTCTCAACCTGGAGCACATGGTGGCTAGCCACTGCTACTACCCAGGGAAACTCATATCTCAGATAGTGGAAGTGCAAAATCACAATTATCAATAATTCAGCATAACATGCATGAATCCTCATCCATGGATCAACATCCATATCAGCCATCCGGCTCACGGTTCAGTCCAGAACCAGCCAATATTCATAGCATACACAGCTATTCCGGCTCACGGTTAAATCCATAACCAGCCAATATTCATAGCATACACAGCTATTCCGGCTCACGGTTAAATCCATAACCAGCCATTTCATTAACAATTACAGCCTTTCGGCCCATGGCATAACAAGCACTTCCACCACCATCCTCCGCATCTCACATAATCATCTTGATCCTCATTGATCATTCATTTTTTTCCTTGCTTCACTCGCAAGTTACCTCATTCACTAGCCCCTTTCTAATAGCTAGGCATGTCATAATGATTTAAGACATAAATGGTGAGATCGGAGGCTTAGAAGTATGAGATTTGGCTTTTAAAACTCAAAAATCAACTTTGGGATGAAAACAGGGCCACGCGTACGCGCACTCCACGCGCACGCGTGGATGGCCTCAAAAACTCATCGACGCGTAAGCGTCATGCACGCTAACGCGTGGATTCCAAACTTGCCCATCGACGCGCACGCGTCAACCACGCGTACGCGCGGGTGTTCTCGTGCCCTAGGCACAACACCGGCACAGTTCTGGCATAACTCTCTGGAAAATGGCTGGGCATTGGGTGCAGCACAATCGGCGCGCCCGCACACATCAAGCGCACGCGTGGATGGCACTTCTTAGAAGATCGGCGCGTACGCGCCAGGTGCGCCCACGCGCAAGGGATTATTCTGCTAAAAATTTTCTAAGTTAAAAGCTGCAGAATTCACAGATTTTTACCCCAATCTTCCAACGGACATAACTTCCTCATTTTAAATCGTTTTTCAACGTTCTTCGAACGGCATGGACATCGCGGATCCAATTTCATTTTTAAACAGATTTGATACAAAACGGAGATCCGTAGTCCAAATTATGTCCCGTCAAAGTATGCCCAAAACCCACATTTTCATACAAAACCACAATATGCCATTTTCAAAACAACCATTTTCAACTCTTTTCAAAATCAATCAAAATATGCCAATTTCATCCCTTTTCTTTGAAATCAATCAAATGTATCAAATTCAACATCAAGCCTCCTCAACTCACACATTGACACATTACCACAATTTACCAAAATCACTATCTCATCATTTTATCCCACTTCACCCAAGTGGCTCAAACTCAAACACATTGACATATCATATACTATTCCTCATGCCAATTCTCAACAATACCAATTCCGATAAATCATTATTGTACACAATCAACATCATACTCACCATCAACATGGTTCAATCCACAATTCAACCATAACCAATCATCAAGCATATATCACAACATGCATATTTCTCATACATCATACCATTAAGGCATCAATACTCATCATCACATATATGACCACATCATATATCTCAATCATTTAACAACATCAACCATTCAATGCCTATCTTAGGGCCTCTAGCCTAAGTATTTCCTACCACATTACATATTAGATACGGGAAACCGAAACCATACCTTAGCCGATTTTCCCAAGCTCCACCGGAGCACTTCTAAACCACTTATCCTCAAGCTCACAAGGCCTCAACACCTCCAAGAGCAGATTTTTCATCACCAAACCTTTTCCAAGCTTTTCAAAGTCACCAATCAAGCTCTAATATTCACATGTACACAACCTAAGCCACAATCATCATACCCATACACAACATCTCAATACCCAAACATCATAAAACCACAAATCACACTAGGGTTGAGAATCTTACCACACCCAAGGTCCAAGGAGACAAGATTAACCTTCTCCTTCAAGAGAGTTTGGTCCTATAACATCAAAGAACCCAAAATCTCAACATTTCACCCATGAAACTCGAAAATAAGGGCTGAGATTTCGAACAGCAACACGTGGCTTACCTCAAGATTGATTGTATGGGTTTTGTAGAGCTCTCCGCGGTGAACGCGTGGCCGCAAACAGGGCGGCAATCGGAGCTCTAGATCAAAAGTTATGGTGATTTGAAGATCAACCAAGGGAGAGAACTTGAGAGAGTGTTCTTCCTCCCTTTCTTTCTAATTTCAACTTGTGTGTGTAACAAATGAGGAGAGAGAGTGCTGAAAACTAGGGTTTTGGTTAAGTTATGTTGGGCCAAGGGCCCACTTTGGGTCCAATTGGCCCGGTTTGACCCGTTCGGTCCAATCTTGGTCCGAATTCTATAAAATTGGTACCAAAATTCTCGTCTCAGTCTCCTCTATCACATTTAGCCATAAAAATCACATTTTAGGCTTTCTAGAATAAATTCTCATTTATGGGTTAATTAGCCGTTAATTAACCGGGTTTTACATTTATCTTCTACTTTTATTTATTCTAATGCTTTTATTTGTTAATTACTTATGTTGCCAAATTGGTTTACGAACCTTCTCATGTTAGATTTGAATTATATATTTAATGCAATTTAAGGTATTTCAGAATTATGATTGCTTTCTTAAATTTATTGATGCTTCTAATTAATCCAAATTATTTTCATTCAAGTAGATATTCTTCCCTTTTGGCTTTGGTTGAGTAATTGGTGACACTTGAGTTATCAAACTCAGCAGTTAATTGGAAATTAGGATTGCTTATTGATTTGGATCCCTCTAAAGCTAGTCTTTCTATAGGAGTTGACTAGGACTTGAGGAATCAAGTTAATTAGTCTACTTGACTTTCTTTTATTTAGTAAGGGTTAATTAAGTGGGAGAAAATCTAATTCTCATCACACCTGATAAGGATAACTAGGATAGGATTTCCAATTCTCATACCTTGCCAAGAGATTTTCTAATTATTAATTTATTTTTCTCGCCATTTAAAAATTCTTGTCCCTTATTTTAAAAACCCAAAAATATACTTTTTTCCATAACCAATAATAAATCATACTTCCCTATAATTCCTTGAGAGACGACCCGAGGTTTAAATACTTCGGTTTATAAATTTTATTGGGTTTGCTTAAGTGACAAACAAAACTTTTGTTCGAAAGGATTTTTGTTGGTTTAGAAGCTATACTTACAACGTGAATATATTTTAAAATTTCTTTACCGATAGAAATCCGATCGTCAGTTAGCATATTAATGTATTCATAGTACATATTAAGTCTGAGCAAAATTGATGTTAAAAAATTTATTTATTTAAGATCATTATAAGAACCAATTATAAAAAAGAGTGACAATGCCTAACAAAAAAAATAAAAATCTATATACAAATAATTTTATAAAAACCAAAATGATACTTAAAATATTTATTTGCAATTAAAATGGAAACAATGTAAACTTTAGCGAAAACGAAAAAATAGTTAATTTAAAATACTTTATATTTTGTTGAATTATTTTGTTATAATTCTTATAAATATGACCAAAATAAAATAATTAAATAAAATATATTTTAGGAAATAAAATGAATAGTAAAAATTAAAATGATAACAATAGGCGAAAGCATACAAAATAAAAATTATTAGAAGTAATAGAACAAATAAAATATGAACTAATATTATCGTCATGTATTGTATTACTTCGATCAGTAATATCTAAACATTTAAAAACATGATACAAAACATACAAACAAACAAAATTTAGCCAAAGGCAAAAATCGTCATACCCTATATATGATAATTAACTAAAAAATGCTATAAAACAACTGATGCAACGGAGAACTTTATACAAAAAAAATTATGATATATAAAGATAGCATTCATAAAAAAACTTTTATGTATTTCAGACTCAAACTATATTGTATTGACTATTTAATCTTAAAAAAATAGTCCATAACAAACATAATATAAACATATAAACAAAAGCATATAATGGAATAAGGAAATAATAAACATTTAAAATAATATAATGTTGTTATAGATCGTATGTGGTTTTAACTTGGTTATAATAGTTTTGAATAGAAGGTATTAAACAAAATGATTTTATTAAAAAAAAGAATAAAATTATTTTACTACACAATAAATAATATTTCTTTATAATTAATAGAATAAAAAAAATTATTTAACAAAAAAACTTTTTTATAAAGAATAAAATAAAATATTTTATAATTAAAGTTGTTAAATATATTTGAATAACAAAATTTGAAAAAAATAAAGTCAAACAACATCACAATATCATACAATGTAACAAAGTTAAGAAAAATTATTGAAACATCACTTAAATATTTGATAGTTATTTATCTCTTTTTTATAATCACTACAATGGAAGTGATTCTTTGTATTTATAATTAACAAAGTATTATTTTTTTAGTTGTTGCAAAATTAATGATTTTCTTATTTTCATTATGAATGTAACCAAATATATGTAAATTTAATACGAGTATATAAATTAGACAAAATGTTCGAGCATCCCACAATTGCGCTCGAATTTTTCAAGAAGATGCAACAATAATTCGAACTCTGCTACCAATCCCAAGGACATGTCATTACTATAGTGCACGTCTATTTCACCATGAAACATTCGAGATGTGCTATAATGGGGAAAAAGTCTCTCTTCTCCGAGCAAATGCACCTCAGGAATTGCTTGAAATCTTCCTGGACCCCTCTGCAGAAGGAAACCATTTTAGAAAACATATTTGTGGATACAATCATGTATTTGTCTTCACTTCGTGTGGTGTGCACATAGACGAACAACTGGCTATAACAGGTCGTGGTATATATACATTTCATTCTCAAGGCTCAATATATCACAGTATAAGGGGATTTTATCCGGATCAGGGCATGCAACCACGTTTTTTGCAACTGTACATATATGATACTAAGCACGAGTTGCAGAATAAGATGCTGGAGAACACACAACTACATAAAACATTGGTTTTTAGGTTACAACAATTGCTACACTGGTATAATCCTTTTCTCCATGTGTTTCACCAGCTTGCACAACAGTCAAATATACATGAGTGTAGTTTGGTCATTAGAGAGCGACCTGCTAATCAGCCACAATATAGTCTTCCAACTGCGTCGCAGGTAGCAGCTATAATTGTTGGTGATGACGTTGAAACAATGATTCATGGACGAGATATTAAGGTGCAAACTCATGCTGGTAGCCTACGAAGGATTCAGGAATTCGTTGGCTATGACAATCCACTACAATATCCTCTTCTTTTTTCATTTGGAACTCATGGATAGGATATCAATACTCGAAGTCAAAGTGGGGGTAAAGTATCATGCCGAACATATTATAGCTATATGCTCCAAGTACAAATCCCCATTTCCTACGCAGTATAGACTTCAATATAATTCTACCAAAAAATTGTTCAATGTATCTAATCTTTTTTGCAAATTCTTAAAAATTTGTAGATCCACCCCGATGATCATTCCACAGTATTGCAAGCAAGGCGACTTCTATAACAATATGTTGTTGATAACTATGTGAAAGTTGAAACCGGAAAGTTAAGATGGATTCGAACTAGACAGAAGAAATTACGGACTGAAATATACCAAGGCTTACAAGATGCCTTACACACAGGAGAAACCAATGCAGGGTAAATATTGTTGTAACTAATTGCTACTTTGTAAATCATTAAGAATTACCCAAAATAATTATTAAAACTAATAATATTTCTCTCTTCTTCAGAAAATGTTGGAAGAAAAAGAACAATATTACCATCGTCGTTGATTGGTAGCCGTCGCGACATGACCCAACGATATGAAGATGGAATGGAGATTGTTCTTAAAGAGGGTAAGCCAGATATTTTTCTCACAATGACATGCAATCCATCTTAGACTGAAATAACTTCAAAACTCAACCCAGTTCAAACTTCACAAGATCGTCCAGATCTAACAACAAGAATTTTTCGAGCCAAATTTGAACAGTTGAAAGAGAATGTAATTAGTAAGGGTGTCTTGGGAAAGATGAAGAGCTATATTTATGTTACTGAGTTTCAAAAAAGAGGATTGCCACATGTACATATATGTTACTAATCTTAGAAAACAATGACAAGTTAATTGACCCGGAATATTATGATAGTTGGGTACGTGCAGAGATACCTTCTAAAGAAGTAGAACCCCACCTACATGATGCAGTGTTAAAACATATGATTCATGGTCCTTGCGGAATACTTGATCAATCTTCACCCTGCATGAAAAATGACCAATATAAACGCAACTACCCACAAGAGTTCACAGCAGAAACACAAAGAGGTGACGGCTCATATCCGCAATATAAGCAACGATTCGACATACCAGTACCGATTAACCAAAATATCACAGTTGATAATAGATGGGTAGTTCCGTACAACCCTTGGCTACTACTAAAGTATGATTGCCATATTAATGTTGAGATATGTAGTAGCATCAAGAGTATAAAGTATCTCTACAAGTATTGCTACAAGGGTCCAAATCGGGTTGCAATGGAAGTTCACAACGGTTCTAATGTTGATGAGGTCCAATAGTTTGTTGATGCAAGATGGATCGCTGCTCCAGAGGTATGTTGGAGAATATTTAAATTTAACCTTTACCGAATGTATCCATCAGTGGAAAGGTTACAAATTCATTTTCCAAATCAACATCAAGTGAGCTTCTATGATCACCAAACCATTCCTGAAATACTTAATAATGATTATTTCTCTAGAATAATGCTCACTGAGAACATTGGCCTAAATCGTGAGGGGGACCAACAATCTAGGCATCTTCTGTATAGGAAAATTCTAGAGTATTACACTTGGCACAACAAGAAAAAGGAATGGCGTCGGCGCAAGACATAGAGGAGATCCATCGGTCGAATTTATACTGTATCACCTTCAGAAGGAGAAAAATTCTATTTGCGTATTCTGTTATCTAATGTCAGAGGACCAATCAGTTGGGATGACTTGCTAACAGTGAATGGTGTCCAATATTCATCCTTCAAGGAATCTACTCAACACCAAGGATTGTTAGAGAGTGACAGTAGCGTCCGTGCGTATTTGGTTGAGGCTTCTGTTTTACGATTGCCATATGCTTTATTTATGAAGGTTGTTTGCAACCATCTTAATATTTTGTGAGTCTACAGATGCAAAAAGCTTATGGGATGAATTTTTTTCATATATGGTGGATGATTATTTGTCAACCAGCACTACAACAGCCTTAGTGTTTACAAATCGGCTACTCAGGGATATAAATGATATACTCCTTCAGTATGAAAAACAGATTACACAATACGATTTGCCAACTCTAACGCATGAAAATGACAATGACAACTCGATACCCAGAGTTATCCAAGAAGAACTGTCCGTCGAAGTGCCCTGAGAAGACCTGTGTTCCATAGAAAGATTGAACAATGACCAATCTAAAGCTTTCAAGTGCATTATGAATACAATTGATCGAAGAGAAAGTGGAGTGTTCATTGTTGATGGGCCAGGAAGAGCAGGCAAAATATTTCTTTACAGAGCTATAATTGCAGAATTGAGAAATAAGGGTCATATTGTCTTGGTAATTGTATCATCAGGAATAGCTGTAACATTATTGCCTAGGGGTCGAACAGCTCATTCTAGGTTTAAAATTCCAATTAATGCAGAACCATCATCCATTTGCAACATAAGCAAACAATCAGATCTTGCAAAGCTTATTAGATAAACAATGGCAATCATCTGGGATGAAGCACCAATGGCAAATAAAGAATCGGTGCAATCATTAGACCATACTCTGAGAGACATATTAGCAAACGATATGCCATTTGGAGGAAAAGTGATGGTGATGGGAGGAGATTTTCGCCAAGTACTACCTGTCGTACCGAAAGGTAGTAAGTCACAAATGATTTCAGCTTCTATAGTTAAGTCTCATTTATGGACTTCCACTAAAATTCTCCATTTGCGACAAAATATGCGATCTTCTAATGATCATGTTTTTGCTGAGTATCTTATGCGCATTGGTGATGGAATTGAGCCCACCATACATGAAGACTTTGTACGGATACAAGCAAATATGGAAATTCCATGGGAGGATGAAACATCGTTACACAAGTTAATAGAAGAAATATTTCCAGACTCACAATCTCATGGGTGGGAGTGGGACGCTTCTTACATGGTAGAAAGGGCATTATTGACGCCAAAAAATCATGATGTGCAACAGCTTAATCATATAATTATCAACCAGTTTCCAGGAGAAGAACAAAATTTAGTCTCATTTGATGAGGTAGAAGGAAATGCTAATAATTTATATCAACAAGAATACCTTAACTCAGTTTGTACAGGCGGGTTGCCACCTCATGTGTTGAAGGTGAAAAAAGGTACACCTTTGATGTTATTAAGAAACATAGACCCTAAGGCCGGCTTATGCAATGGTACAAGGTTATTATGTTGTGAAACTTTCCAAAACATGTTGGATGTAGAAATTTTAACCAGCCATCACTGTGGAAGAAGAGCTTTCTTGCTTCGGATAAAACACAAAATCACAGATAATTCAGGACTGCCTTTTATATTTATCCAGAAGCAATTTCCTGTAAGGTTGAGTTTTGCAATAACAATAAATAAATCACAAGGACAGACCATTCCAAAAGTAGGGATCTATCTTCCTAAACATGTGTTTAGCCATGGCCAATTATATGTTGTTCTGTTTCGAAGTATTTCTCAGTCAACAACAAAAATTTTAGTCAAGAAGGAAAAATAGATGGAACAAGTGGAGAATTTACCAGAAATGTAGTTTTCAAAGAAATATTGTTACCTTCACCACAGGTAATTTATGTTCTTAGTAAGTGTGGGTAGTTACTTCTTGGTACAATTCAGTCTACATATAATTTTAATCTTTAAATATTTTTTATTGATATAGATATTTTTGTATACAAATTTCAATTTATTGACGATTAACGACTTATATTTTTTGATAGACAATTTGATTTCAAAAGAGCTCATCAATATATGCCAGGAGATAAAGACAACGAACTTGAACATCTATTTTACGCAACAAGTACGTACTAATTATCATTAACTAAGACATACTAGATATACTAGAAATATATTAACAAATATCAATTATAGGAAAAAGGATTCCAAAGTCTCTGGAGTGCATGGAAAGATGAACAAGCAATTCCATCAATCAAACCAATAAACAATAAAGTAATTCTTTAAATTAATTACTGTCAAAATTACATTAAATATACATACTTCTATTTCTGTGTTAGTAATCATAATCATATGTTATCTAATAAGTTCATTCCCTTCAAATTTATTCTTTTGGTTGGGGAGGAACAGTTAAAACAGACAAGATCTAATTCTGAAAGATGATAAAAAAAAATACTGCTCCAACAACATATAAGGTAATGCAATCATCGTAGTCAAAATATTATTGATATGCCTATTATCTATCCCCTTCTATGTTTTTCTTTTTCTATTAAATAAAGAAAAAAAGTATATGCCTAAAATATTAAAAGGTTACTCTGAGATTGCAACGGAAATTATGTTTTTATATTGAATAAAGTTACAAAAAATAATTTTAAACCAATGATAATAAATTAAACATTTTTTTCCAGCAACAAACTTACAAGAGCGGAACCAACTCATGTTAGTAAAGAACAACATTGCAGGTACTTATCATTAGATTAAGAAACCCCACAAAATAGAGGTAATATTGGATAATTATAGATTTGAATGCTTTATAGATGGTTTAATGGCTTCTTTTGTTGTGCATGTGTACGAAATCCAATTTCAAACAAAAAATTTTAATTTTATAGGTTTTATTTTTTCTATTGTTAAATTGTCATTCAAATATAATGAAATTTGTATTAGCATATGGTATATTTTATTGATTTCTAAATTTTGTAATTCTTCAAGGCTCAAGAATTTATTGATAAGAAGATGTATGAGAAATTGCTGAAGATTTTTACTCGGTACAAATTCAAAAATTACTTTAGATTTATCTTAACGTTTTTACTTATAATTTGATCTATAATTCTTAAAAAAAGACATAATTATTTTTCTTCTTTACACTTTTTACAGGTACATGAAAGATTTTTTAAATACAGATCCGTACTTTAGTTTACCACTAAAAAAAGGTCTCTAAACAAAAAAAAAATATGACTTTTGAATATGGCTCATTTTTTGTAAATAATAGTATTTTTATATTTATTTTTATGACTTTGAATTAGATAAAAGAAGATAAAATATTATTATAATGACTATTTTATAGATTATGTTATTTGTAGATAAGTGACTCATTATAATTAAATTATTTTTATATTGTTATTGTTTATAGATAGATACTATATGATTATTTTAATTTAAACATTTCTATATTATCATAAACTATTCTATATTATTATTTTTTTTGTTATTCAAAATTAAAATTTTAAAAATTATTAAAATAATCGACTTTAAATCTCATAAAAAAAAAAAACGGTTGAACAGGCATGCATGGCAAATTACCAGAATCGATACATGTTCGTACAGGGATTGACAAATTGTGTCTCGACAGCAAATTACCATTTCGCAAGCGCTGTCACTAGATTGGCCCAACTCGCAGGCGGTAGGCGCTACCAGAGAGATGCCCATTTCGCACCCATCAGGAAAGAATTTGATGGCGACTCCATTTTGTATGCGTGTGTCACTTGATAGCTGCGTAAAATTTTCTTCCGATTCTATTTTGCGGGCACCATGCTTGAGACACTGTGCATTTTCATTTCGTGGGTGCCAAATATAAAATGATTCTGCGCATTATGGTATTTATTTTTCTTCATGTGTATTTAGAGAAATAATAAATTTTAAATATTTATTTATATAAAAAAAGCCATAAAACTTGACTATTGCTAATATTTGAATCTAAATACAATATATTAAAAAAATTATATTTTAAAAAACTTGACTATTGCAGTTTGAATTATTTAATGCATGAATAACGTTTTAGATTTTAGTATTGTTTTTGACATTCTTCTTTTTCTTTTTTTGACACTCTTCTTCTAATTTTTGTATTTAGTGAGGTAAAAACTTTTTTTTTGAGTATATTTCTTTGTTTTTATCTGAACCAAAATGGTCAGAATTGCATGGGTCAAAGGTGGTGGGGTTTGATGCTCCTAATTTTCTTAGGCAAGAAATGACTCGTGATCTTTGATCAAATTAGGGACACTTACTCTCCTTTTTAGGACATATATATATAACGCATTTGCTTTTTTTTATCTTTTCTATTTTTTTTTTCATAAATTAAGCATTTTTATTTGGACATGTATTGTTACCTCCCAGGCCAATACCTTATAAAATACAAATTGTTACATAAAGATGGAACAAGCAGCAGCCAGCATGTAGGGAAAAGAACAAAGAAACAATCATGAATCTAACATAAAGTTCGTTTACTTTACAGCACGCTGTGTATTGTTGCTCAAGATAAAACTGTCTACTTTTAAGAGGGGAAAAAAGAAAAAAAATGTATTTTTAAATATTATGCTGAATTTTATTTATTTAAGTTTTCCTTTTACAAGATGTTTATAATATATATCCAACTGAAGTTACCTCGGGAATGTTTGGTAGATGAGATAGGAGACTCAGTCAGGGACTTCTACTATCAAGTCCTTAAGTGTTCAAAAGGTATTAGGATTAGAATTCAATAGCATATCTGTGGTAAAACTTTTCGTTTATTATGGGTGAAAGCTCCTATACAGTTAACTTTACGTGACGTTAATATCTGATAGTCGTTTAATCAAATCAGTCAAATCATTTAACGACTCTTAACTATCAACTTCACGTGAAGTTGACTTAACTGTACTTGAATTTTCACCTCTATTATTGTAGTGTTCGCAGGCTCTATTTTGAGAGTGCATCCTTTACCTATTCTGGAGGGATAATTATTTAGCACCAATTATTTCTAAAAGAACTTTAGTGTATAATTACTCTTTATAAAAAATTGCACGGATTTTTTAAAATAAATTATTATTTACAGACTCTGAGATTGCACATTGCGGGAGAGTACTCGACTCCAGATTAGTATTATTTTTTTAATATATATGATCAAGTTGTTTAGTATAGAATTATTGTTAGGAATTGTGACATATATTTGTCTTTAAATATGTGTGATTAAAATTGGCGCCCGAACGATTTATTTTATTCTCTTTGATTGCATCAAGTTCTAGGGAGGCATGCATAATGACTTAGAAGCACTAATAAGTAGCGTAGAATAATCATATTCATCTTGGTCATGCCAGCCAGATCTGGAAGGACCAACACCCACATTAATGTACTCAACTTCAGCATAGAGCTCTATCACTTGTTGCTGCATTATTTTTTGCATGGCATTCGAACAACTCATAAAACGCGATATCAAAATCGTTATCTGTCAAAGAGCGTTAGAAACCGATACTCAGATGTTGCCAATCACTTTCACACCAACTGCCCCCATAATAGTCAAGATGAGTTTCTTTAACTCGACAAGGACATATTAGTGTCGGACAAGCACACTCAAAAGATTCCCCATCCTCACCCTCTATCAAGCCGGCATTTGGTAAATGCTCTCATCGGGCTATTAGCCATAAGAAGAAAAAAAGGGTTTAAAGGATAGTATGCAGCCACAATACATAGAATCAATTATAGACCTCAGGTTTGTTTGCACAATGCTAAAGATGATATTATTCGTATCTTGTTGGCTGTGCCAACGAGATGATATTAAACATTACTTTTTCAAATGTATCTAATTTGCAAACTAAATTTGTGTAAAAAAAAAAAAAAAATTATTCATCTCATTGGCAGTAATAACGAAATACTTATAAATTTAGCTCGCCTGCCAATGAAATAAGTAATTGTGGGTAAAAGTATAATTTTGTTTAAAAAAATCGGAAGTTGCAGCATTAATTAATTACTACTTATATTAGGGTTAGGGTTGGCCCTTTAGGCATGGGACCCCAAACTAACAAATAAAGTGCAATGAGACAAGAGCGGGAGATCAATACCTGAAATGAAAAGGGAGCCAAAGGTGGGAGATCGTGATGTAACATAACTGGTTTTGGTTAGTTGCACATGAAGACTAGAATTACAAATATGATATTGTGGGCTGTGAAAGCTGGTTGAGGTGTGTGCTTGGAAATTAATAAATTTAACTTTTATTTCCATAAATCGATTTTTGATATTTTAAAATTATGAAATAAATTAACTCCTAACTGAATAAAAATTATGAATTGAATACTAAATTATGAAAAAAATAAAGTATTCCTTATTTTTTAAAAAATAATATAGCTAAAAGATTAAATTGTTTGAAAATTTGAAAGATAAATGAATAATTTATCTGTTTATTTGTTTGAGAATACCACTAATGTATGTTTATGTCGGGTTGGGAGGAGGAAACTGCCCAGGTTTTGTGTCTATTCATTTTCAACCACGTACTTTGATTTCCTACTGTACCCCTCGTGGTCACTTCAGGTCCTCTAACTGCCTTCCAATTGTTTTTGAAACGTAATTTCTTCACGGATCACAAATAAAATTAAGTTAATTAAAGTAATCAAATTAAAGAGCTAATTAATATCAAGATAAATTTATCAACGAGCTTTAAACCTCTGTACTAATTAATAAAAAAAATAAATTTATCAACGTTCTTATAATTAACAAACAATAATCGATTGAAAAATGCATCATATTCACTACTACTAGTTATTGTCACTTAGTTAATCATAATTAATTAGTTTATGTATAGTATCACAAATATATCTTTCTAACCGTTGAAAGCTTTTTTTCCCAAAAAGTATTAAATTTTTGGTTAAATTATGTTGTTGTTAGCCTCTATTATTATCCTAAATTTGTAATTAAGTCTTACGTTTAAAAGTTTTTAAAAGGGTACCTACACTAATTTTAAATTTATAATTACCTACACTAATTTTAAATTTATAATTAGATTTTTTGTTATAGTTGTTATATTCCTGTATGGTAAGTTTAATTTGAAGTATAATTTGTCCTGTTTAAGGTTGAGTTTGCCTTTGCTTGAGATGGACGAAGTATACATCAATTTTAAGAGGAATGGTGACAACGGACACCTGTAAAAACAATCTGACACTCAAATTAATAAAAATGAAAATGAACATAATGCAATTTAGAGTGAATAGAATATCTCTCATTGTTTTGACTTGTTATTTATATACAGCAAATTAGGTTTGAATTATATCAAAATGAAGTTAATTTACTTGACATAATCTTCTGGTGAATCAGTGTAGTCTGAAAATTACTTGTGACAACCTTTTCTTTTAGTGAAATTATGTTTCTTAGTAGTTATATGATCTTTTGCTAACATAATAAAACACATTTATTATCAGAATAACTAATTTATAGGGAGAGTATAACTGTGTTATATCAAACGGATCACAACTTTTAAGTTTGACCTGTGATATTTTACAATAAGACAGGTTGAGCTTAGATAATTTTTTGACCTATAAATCAGTATTGTAATAATAAGTGGTAGCTCCCAAACTCAATTTGTTGTACTTGAAAAATAATAGTTATGTTAGAGAGAAGAGTCTAAATTAAATAAAATGGAATTAAGAGTTATTATGAATAATGATAATATGACAAATTTTCAAGTTTGACATGTTTATTTTTAAGAGAAGCACGTTGAGCTTTTATGAAAATCAATTTATAACTCGATAAGATATGAAAGAGATGTGGTTTGTGTTATAATTCAGAGATATAAAGATTAGCCCCCCAAGATCAACTTAATATTCTTGAAAATAAAATTCGTCAAACTTTTCATTAGGAAAGGTGTTGACTATATCAGTATATTTATTGGCGAGTTCATAGTTGATTATTTATTGGATTGACTTTGACTTGAGTGATTCCGACTTATAAATGCCGATTTGTTTGGAGTAATTTCGACTTATAGGTGTCAGCTTGTTTAATTTGGATTGATTCCGAGTTATAGTTGCTGGTTTGTTGGAGTTGACTCCGACTTATAGTTGCCGATTTGTTGGAAGTGATTCCAACTTATAGTTATCGGCTTGTTTGGATTGATTCCGACTTATAAATGTCGGCTTATTTTTATATCCCAACTTTAATATTAATTTGTCGTAGTTTCTCTTAGATAAGAGTTCTAATAACTTTACAAGAATTGATATAGCAATAACAAAAATAAAGATTATTAGTCATGGTTTCATGGAGACTATGAAATGTAGAAAGATAATGATTGGTAGAGCATATATAGTTGTTCTCGAACTAATTGATAACTGAGTTTGTTCTTGAATTGACCGATAACTGAATTTGTTCTTGAATTGATTGATTAATTTTGATATATGAAATGATAAGATACATAAATATAAAGTAATTCGAGTATATATAGAGTAGTATACACCTTATAAAAAGTTATGATGTATTAAAATTTGAAATAAACGATTTACATAAACAAACTAAATTTTGCATACACATAATTTTACCGAGATAAAAATGACTTAATAATTTGATTTATTGAGGTCATTTGCCTTCTAAATTTACAAAACGTGTGCATTTCGTCTAATGATCTTTGAGTGTTTTGTTGTGCTTCCAATTTATAGCTATTCTTTTCTTAGTTCGTTTAGTGCATCTCCTATGTTAATGAACTTATTCGTCCTCCACTAATGTCATTTTGGTCAAAATATATGTTGGTCTAGGTCAATCTTGTATATCTAATATGAGGTTGAGCTCTGTCAGGAAGCTCAAGCTCTACGAGTTATAAAGCATTTGTATGGACTGCTTGTTTGGTTGCTTTTGAAGAATTTAATTTGAGTGTTCTTTTCGTATAGAATAATCGATTCACTACAAGAAAATAAAGCATTTGTAACGAAAATTAACTATAGTTACAAAATAAGAATGTTTTGTAATAACATAATTTTTTGTAACAAATTGCGTTGGTTTTTATAATGAAATAATATTTTGTTGCAAAAATTTATAATATTTTGTAAAAAAAAATAAATTATTATAAAAGTTCAAAATATTTTGTAACAAAAAATTAATTTGCCACAAAATTCAATATTAAAAGATTTTCTGTAACTAAAAAAGATTTTATCACAAATTTTAAAAAAAATTTATAACTAAAAAAGATTTTATTTCAAGTAGCTAAAATTTTTAGTGTTGGAAAAAAATTATTTATATAATTTTTTGCATGATAATTTTTTTTCAAAACTTTAGTTTTTCTAAATATTATTTTTGATAATTAAGTATTTTTATAAAATATTAAAAATTATATTATTAATTTTAAAAAATTATAAAATTATTTTTTTAATCTTTTAAAAAAATAATATATCTAATACATATTAATAATCATCAGTTTTTTAAAAAATTAATATATCTAATATCTATTAAGAATCAACTCCTTAAAATTAATTTTTCAAATAAAAAATATTTAATAGTAAAATATTAAAAAATTAAAAATTAGAAAATACTATAGCTTGCCTTATTACATGCATTATAAATCTAAGTATTATTATTTTCAAAAATCCATCGCAATAAAAAATTAAAATTTTATTTATGTCAAATTGAATTTAATTAATAACGGTTCATAACTAATTCTTTTAATAATAAAGTATTGTGTATAATTTAAAATTTAAAATTTATGTAATTGAAAAATAGAATTAAATTTAAATTTAAGTGTCTTAATTTTTACTAAAATTTTAAAATTATTCTTATTTTATTTGATCAAAATTTTATATTTCAAAAATTATTTTGCTAACACAATTAAATCAAATTTTGATAATTTAAATTTAAATTAATAAAAATTCTTCTATAATTTTTGAATAATTAAACATTTTGAATATTTAACTTTTTATACTAATTTTATCTATTTTTTAACTCTAATCTTAATCTTAGTTCTTAAATTTTTTACTATAAATTTTCGTGAAAGTTCTAACTCCTAACTCAACCATACACATTGAGAAGTGAGAAAAAGAAAAAGAAAAGAGGGCAAGAGTGATAGATGATAGAGAAATGGAGAAGCGAGGGAACGAAGAAAAGGGGGAGGGGGAGGAAGGGGAACTCTGGCAGCCGCTTATCCCTAACATCCCCTGCACTGCGCCTCCGCCTGGCATGCTATTTTTCCCTTGTCGTTCACATCTGCCTCGCTGTCTCTGCTCTATTCGTTCACGTCTCTGCTCTGCCTCGTTGTCCACTTCTTATTTCAATGCTCACCATCAAACTTAGCTTCCTCCTTGCCGACAGCTTCCTCCCTGCTCGTCTTCACCGGCAGAAGAATCAAACAGAACCAGCATCTAGTCCCTCGGCTGGTGGTCGTTATCATCTTCGGTCATCAATTGGTCAGCTTCCTTCACCGTCAGTTGGTCCCTGAAGGTGAGCTTCCTTCGGCCAAATGCTTTTTTTTTTTGCAATTTCATTGCTGAAAATCATCACTATGCCTTTAATTTTTTATGAAAGTTGAATTTGTTGCTGAAATTATGACTGAGCTAAATTTTTTTTGTTGCTATAAATCATATTTAGAGATAAAGTTTTGTGTTACTAAAAAACATCACTGAGCCTCGCCTCTCCCCTGTTTGCTGGTTACTGATTTTTCTGATTCTGAGTTATTGATGGTGCTATGGTGTTTAACTACATTGTTAAATTTTGTTAATTTTATTGATTCTGATTTATAAGTTGTTGGTTTTCTAATTTTTCTGATTCTAAGTTATTGATGGTGCTATGGTGCTGACTTCTTTATTATTCTGAACTTGGGCAAAATAACGTTGTTGCAGCTCCTGTTGTTAAGTTTTTTGTTTCTATAATCTTTATGAAATTAGAATAACTGTTGATGGTTAATTTTAGTGATTTTGCAATAATTTTGTTGATGGTGCTGTTAAAGCTAGTGATGAAAAGCAGGAGCAAGTAGAGTTCAAGAAAGTTCAAGATAGTGTGGCTTAATATAACTATCAAGTTGTTATTCATTGGATAGAGAGCCTTTAATTTTATTATCAACAGTCTCCTTCTATATAAGCCTAATACTCATTGTAATCAGTTAGCGTTTTTTACTCATTGTCAATTTTGGTTATTTCAGTTTTATGTTTTCCGTTCTTACTATACATTTCTATTTCCAAACTCTCTGCATCACTATTGCTTCTATAATAACATAAACTTGTTCAGGTGCTTTGGTGCTGTGTTTACAAAACCACAAACTAACCGGCAAGTGCATCGGGTCATACCATGTAATACCTCAGGTGAGTGAGGGTCAATCCCACGAGGATTGATGGACCAAGCAACAATAATTGAATGATTTACTTAGTCAGACAAGCACAAATGAGTGTTTTGGGTTCAAATGCATCAAATAGTACTCAGAGAAATTAAGAGAGCAAACAGTAAACTTGTTGTGAAGATTATATGGGAAAACAGTTAAGGTTTCAGAGGTATTTATCTTTTTGGATTAACAATTCCTACCAACTACTTTAATCATGCAAGATTCAATTCATGGCAAGCTTTAATTGATTAAACCCTAATTCTTTAGTAATTTAATCTCCTCTAACCTAATCAAACAATTCCATGGTCACTTAATTTAGATTAAAGGTGTAAGTCCAATTCTAGTATATTGTCCACACAAACCTTAAATATTCAAAGATGATGTGATTATATGTCACGTATCACGTTAAATCCAAGCAATTAGATAATTATGAGGATTTACTTTCAAGTTGTTATTCAAGTGAGTTAACTTTTCTAAGATTCAACAAGAATTCAAATAGAAAAAGAGTTATCTTCCAATATACTCTAATTCCTAGGATGAAGAACAAAAGTAATCCTTGAATTTAGATCAATAGATCAATCAAAGTAGAATGACAATAGTGTTATTCCATCAAAATAAACAGAGCCCTTAACCTTAACAGAGGAGGTTTAGTTGCTCATGGCTCAGAGAAAACTAGGGTTCCAAGAGTGTGTAAAGTGCGGAATGAGAAAGAGAGAGAAGAAGAGAGCCCGAAGGGCTGAATCTTTCCTCCTTTTATATCTAACCTAATTTGATTTGAAAATAAAATAAGTTAGTAATATCTAAAACCTAAAAGATTGTGTTTTGTTTTAATAATAATGAAAAGAAAATGAAACAAAATAAAATAAAATAATTATTAACTAAAACTAAATTAACGAAGCCCTTCCCTGGAATCTATATACGCGCTACTAGCGCTGAATGCCAGGCTCGGCGTTTAGTGCCGTTGAGTCAGAGAAAAATTGTGGACGTGTCTGACTCTTGACGGTAAATGCCAGGCTTGGTGTTTAGCGCCACTAGCGTGTAGCTCTGACACATTTTACGAAGCACCTGGTGCTGGCATTTAGTGCTGATGAGCGGATATTTTATACGCTTTTGGGGGTAATTTCATGTAGATTTTATTATGTTTTAGTTAGTTTTTAGTATAATTTTACTAGGTTTTAGACAAAAGTCATATTTTTGGACTTTACTATGAGTGTGTGTATTTTTCTGTAATTTCAGATATTTTCTGGCTGAAATTGAGGGAGCTGAGCAAAAATCTAATTTAGGCTAAAAAAGGACTGCTGATGCTGTTGGATTCTGACCTCCCTGCACTCGGAATAAATTTTTTGGAGCTACAGAGATCTAAATGGCGCGTTCTCAATTGGGTTGGAAAGTAGACATCTAGGGCTTTCCAGCAATATATAATAGTCCATACTTTGCGCGAAGATAGATGACGTAAACTGGCGTTCAACACCAGTTCCATGTTGCAGTTTGGCGTTCAGCGCCAGAAACAGGTTGCAAGTTGGAGTTCAACGCCAGAAACAGGTTACAACCTGGCGTTCAACTCCAGAAAAAGCCCAGGCACGTGAGAAGCTTAAGTCTCAGCCTCAGCACACACCAAGTGGGCCCCAAAAGTGGATTTCTGCAATATCCATCTTAGTTTACTCATTTTCTGTAAACCTAGGTTACTAGTTTAGTATTTAAACAACTTTTAGAGATTTATTTTGCATCTCATGACACTTTTAGATCTGAATTTTATACTCTTTGATGGCATGAGTCTCTAAACTCCATTGTTGGGGGTGAGGAGCTCTGCAGCGTCTCGATGAATTAATGCAATTATTTCTGTTTTCCATTCAAACACGCTTGTTCCTATCTAAGATGTTCATTCGCGCTTCACTAGGAAGAAGGTGATGATCCGTAACACTCATCACCTTCCTCAATCCATGAACATGTTCCTGACAACCACCTCTGTTCTACATCAGATTGAATGAGTATCTCTTAGATTTCTTAATCAGAATCTTCGTGGTATAAGCTAGATTTGATGGCGGCATTCATGAGAATCCGGAAAGTCTAAACCTTGTCTGTGGTATTCCGAGTAGGATTCAAGGATTGAATGGCTGTGACGAGCTTCAAACTCGCGATTGTTGGGAATAATGACAGACGCGAAAGGATCAATGGATCCTATTCTGACATGATCGAGAACCAACAGATGATTAGCCGTGCTGTGACAGAGCATTTGGACCATTTTCACTGAGAGGATGGGAAGTAGCCATTGACAACGGTGATGCTCTACATACAGCTTGTCATGGAAGGAACTTTGCATTTATGAAAGTGAGAAAGCATTATGTTGCAGGAATTCAGAGGACAAAGCATCTCCAAAACTCCAACATATTCTCCATTATTGCGTAACAATTATTTATTTTATGCCCCTTTTTTTTACCTTTTACAATCGAGGCTAAAGAATCCTATTGGTATCCTGACTAAGACTAATAAGATAACCATAGCTTGCTTCAAGCCAACAATCTCCATGGGATTCGACCCTTACTCACGTGAAGTATTACTTGGACAACCCATTGCACTTGCTGGTTAGTTGTGCGGATTGCAAAAGTGTGATTACAATTTCGTGCACCAAGTTTTTGGCGCCGTTGTTGGGGATTGTTCGAGTTTGAACAACTAAATGTTTATTTTGTTGCTTAGATTAGGAATAATTTATTTTTGTTACTATAGAGTCATTAAATTTGAGTCCTTTATTTTCTTTTCAAAAAATTTTCAAAAATATTATTTTTCCTTATTAATTTTTAATTTTTATGTGAGTTTAGTTTTATATTTTAAGTTTGGTGTCAATTGCATATTTTATATTTTCCTTTAAATTTTCGAATTTGTGTTCTTTATTCTTCCTTGATCTTCAAGTTGTTCTTGTTTATTTTTCTTCTTTGATCTTTGGTTTTTCTTGTTCTGTGTCTTTTCTTATTTTTCTTGTGCTTTATCAAAACATTAGTTTTTAAAAAAATATTTTTAGTTATTAAAAATACCTTTTTAAAAACGTTACATTTATAGCTCAATTAGCTAGAGCGTTTTAAAATCTTTTTCAAAAATAATTTTTCTTTGATTGAATCTTGTGCCAAACTTTAAGTTTGGTGTTTTCTTGATAATTTTCTTTAATTTTCGAAAATTTATTTTGGTCTTCTAAAAATTTTAAGTTTGGTGTTCTTTCTTTTGTTCTTATTGTTCTTGTGATTCTTCAAGGTGTTCTTGAGTCTTTCTTGTGTTTTGATCTTAAAATTTTTAAGTTTGGTGTTCCTTGGTGTTTTCCCTCCAAAATTTTCGAAAACAAGGAGCATTAGATCTAAAAATTTTTAAGTCTTGTGTCTTTTGTGTGTTTTTCTCTTTCATCATAAAATTTAAAATTCAAAAAAAAATCTTTTCTAACTAATTTTAAGCCATATTTTCAAATTTTTTTATATAAAAATTCAGATTTCAATTTCAAAATTTTTCAAATCTTATCCTTTTAAGATTTAAAAAAAAATTTAATTATATATTTTTCAAAAAAATCCTAACCACTTTCTCTCTCCTCACTTTTTCGAAAATCTTCATAAAATATTTTTAAATTCTTTTTTATTTTATTTTTATTTTTATTTTTAATTTTATTGTTGTCTTTATTTTATTTTATTTTATTTTATTATTTTGAATTTTTTTATATATAATAAAATAAATAAAATAAATTCACATCATCTCCCTTTCTCCATTATGGACTTAAGTGGAAATGAATAGTCCAGAAGGACTCTGGGGTCATATGCTAACCCCACTACTGCTTCATATGGGAGTAGTATCTGTATACCCTCCATTGGAGTTAGTAGTTTTGAATTGAACCCTCAGCTCATTATCATAGTGCAACAAAGTTGCCAGTATTTCGGTCTTCCACAGGAAGAACCTACAGAGTTTTTGGCACAGTTTTTACAAATTGCTGACGACTAAATCCCCATTTTGGTCCCTGAGATTCACGCGATTACTCATTTTGGTCCCTGAAATTCAAAATTACCTATACTGGTCCTCCATATTCAAGTTTTGACACCAATATGGTCCTTCGACTCTTTCTGGTGATGATTAGGCAAATGGAGTGCTGAGATGACACCCTTCCTGTCACGTTGGACGCTGTAACGGCTGGTTAATGTGGCGAGGGTTGTATTTGTATCCAATTTAGTCCCTCTTATTAAAACTTTGTCATTATAACTCAGATAAATAATAAGATAATTAGGGTTTCATGCACTAAATTGGATACAAATACAACCCTCGTCACATTAACTAGCCGTTACAACGTCCAGCGTGACAGGAAGGGTGTCATCTCAGAACTTCATTTGCCTAATCATCACCGAAAAGAGTCGAGGGACCATATTAGTGCCAAAACTTGAATATGGAGGACCAGTATAGGTAATTTTGAATTTCAGGGACCAAAATGAGTAATCGCGTGAATCTCAGGGAGCAAAATGGGAATTTAGTCAATTGCTGACACAGTACATGATAAGGAAGTAGATCAGGATGTTTACAGATTGTTACTGTTTCCATTTACTGTAAAAGACCAAGCTAAGAGGTGGTTAAATAACCAACCTAAGGACAGCATAAAGACATGGAAACAGCTGTCAGAAAAGTTTCTGAATCACTATTTTCCTCCAAAACGGATGACACAGCTAAGGCTGAGCATCCAAGGCTTCCAACAAGGAGATAATGAATCCCTTTATGATGCCTGGGAGAGATATAGAGAGATGCTAAGAAAATGCCCCCCTGAAATGTTCTCAGAGTGGGTGCAGTTAGACATCTTTTATTATGGGCTTACAGAGAAAGCTCAAATTTCTCTAGACCGCTCAGCTGGTGGATCTATACACATGAGAAAGACAATTGAAGAAGCTCAAGAGCTCATTGATACAGTTGCCAGAAATCAGCATCTGTACCTAAGCAGTGAAGCTTCCATCAACGAAGAGGCTAAAATAGTAACTGCTGAACTCAGTCCTACAGAACAAGTTACTGAATTCAATCAGCAACTGGATTTTCTAACAAAACAGCTAGCCGAATTCAAGGAGATACTACAAGAAACAAGAATGGCTAATATGAATATGAAAGTACAGTTGAAGCAAACAGAACAACAATTATCAAAACAAATAATAGAAGAGTGCCAAGCAGTTCAATTAAGAAGTGGGAAAACATTAAGTACCTCACTTCAAGATAGCAGGAAGCCAAGAAATGAGCAAACTAACCAAAATCCCTCTGAGGACAGTAAGAGCTCAGAGAGGAATAATTCTGGCGCTC
This sequence comes from Arachis stenosperma, assembly GCF_014773155.1. NCBI lineage: Eukaryota > Viridiplantae > Streptophyta > Magnoliopsida > Fabales > Fabaceae > Arachis > Arachis stenosperma. Next base: position 76,233,261 of record NC_080383.1, read on the forward strand.
AAACGCCAGAGAATGGGTGGAAAGCTGGCGTTGAACACCCAAACCATGCTCAGTCTTGGCATTCAACGCCAGAAACAAGCAAGGAATTGGTGTTGAACGCCCAAAGGAAGTACAGTTCTGGCGTTCAGACGCGAGAAACAGATAAGGAGTTGGCGTCTAACGCCACTCCAGCTTCCACTCCTAGCATTCAAATGCCAGTGGGAGATCAGACACATACAAGTGCTGGTAACAACCCGTCTAAAAAGGCTTCTCAACCCACATCTGTAGGCAATAAACCTGCAGCAACTAAGGTTGGGGAATACAAAGCCAAAATGCCTTATCTTCAGAAACTCCGCTAAGCGGAACAGGATAAACAATTTGCCCGCTTTGCAGACTATCTCAGGACTCTTGAAATAAAGATTCTGTTTGCAGAGGCACTTGAGCAAATACCCTCTTATGCTAAGTTCATGAAAGAGATCTTAAGTCATAAGAAGGATTAGAGGGAAACTGAGAAAGTTTACCTCACTGAAGAATGCAGTGCAGTCATTCTGAAAAGCTTACCTGAGAAGCTTAAAGATCCGGGAAGCTTTATGATACCATGCACATTAGAAGGTACTTGTACCAAGCAAGCTCTATGTGATCTTGGGGCAAGTATTAACCTAATACCTGCAGCTACTATCAAAAAGCTTGGGTTGACTGATGAAGTTAAACCAACCCGGATATATCTCCAACTTGCTTATGGCTCCATTAAATACCCATCAGGCGTAATTGAAGACATGATTGTCAAGGTTGGGCCATTTGTCTTTCCCACTGACTTTGTGGTGTTGGAAATGGAGAAGCACAAGAGTGCAACTCTCATTCTAGGAAGACCTTTCCTAGCAACTGGACGAACCCTCATTGACGTCCAAAAAGGGGAAGTGACCCTGAGAGTCAATGAGGACGAGTTTAAGTTGAATGTTGTCAAAGCTATGCAGCATCCAGACACCCAAAATGACTGCATGAGCATTGATATTATTGACTCTCTGGTAAAAGAGGTCAATATGATTGAGAGTCTCGAATCAGAGCTGGAGGATATCTTTAAAGATGTTCAGCCTGATCTGGAAGAACCAGAGAGAATAATAGAACCTCTGAAAATCTCTCAAGAAGAGGAGAAACCTCCCAAACCCGAGCTCAAACCATTACCACCATCCCTGAAATATGCATTTCTGGGAGAAGGTGATACATTTCCTGGCTCTACCTTAGAGCCACAGGAAGAGGAAGCACTAATTCAAGTGCTAAGAACACACAAGACAGCTCTTGGGTGGTCCATCAGTGATCTTAAGGGCATTAGCCCAGCCAGATGCATGCACAAGATCCTATTGAAGGGTGACGCTAAGCCAGTGGTTCAACCACAGAGGCAGCTGAATCCAGCCATGAAGGAGGTGGTGCAGAAGGAGGTCACTAAATTACTAGAGGCTGGGATTATTTATCCCATTTCTGACAGCCCTTGGGTAAGCCCTGTCCAAGTCGTCCCTAAGAAGGGTGGCATGACAGTGGTTCATAATGAAAAAATGAACTGGTTCCTACAAGAATAGTTACAGGGTGGCGTATGTGTATTGATTACAGAAGGCTCAATACAGCTACCAGAAAGGATCATTTTTCTTTACCATTCATAGACCAGATGCTAGAAAGACTAGCAGGTCATGAATACTACTGCTTCCTGGATGGATATTCAGGTTATAATCAAATTGCAATAGATCCCCAGGATCAAGAGAAAACAACATTCACATGTCCATCCAGAGTATTTGCATACAAAAGGATGTCATTTGGCCTGTGCAATGCACCTGCAACCTTTCAAAGGTGCATGCTCTCTATTTTCTCTGATATGGTGAAACAATTTCTGGAAGTCTTCATGGATGACTTTTCAGTATTTGGAGACTTATTCAGCTCCTGTCTTGACCATCTAGCACTTGTTCTGAAGAGGTGACAAGAGACTAACCTGGTTTTAAACTGGGAGAAATTTCACTTTATGGTGACTGAAGGAATTGTCCTTGGGCCCAAAATTTCGAACAAGGGAATAGAGGTGGATCAAGCTAAGGTAGAGGTAATTGAAAAATTACCACCACCTGCCAATGTTAAGGCAATCAGAAGCTTTCTGGGGCATGCAGGATTCTATAGGAGGTTTATAAAAGATTTTTCAAAAATCGCCAAACCTCTGAGTAATCTGCTAGCTGCTGACACGCCATTTATCTTTGATAAGGAGTGTCTGTAGGCATTTGAGACTCTGAAAGCTAAGCTGGTCATAGCACCAGTCATCTCTGCACCAGACTGGACATTACCATTTGAACTGATGTGTGATGCCAGTGACCATGCCATTGGTGCAGTGTTGGGACAAAGGCATGACAAGCTTCTACACGTTATTTACTATGCCAGTCGTGTTTTAAATGACGCACAGAAGAACTACACAACCACAGAAAAAGAGTTACTTGCAGTGGTTTACGCCATTGACAAGTTTAGATCTTATTTAGTAGGATCAAAAGTGATTGTGTACACTGACCATGTTGCTCTTAAATATCTACTCACAAAGCAGGATTCAAAACCCAGACTCATCAGATGGGTGTTGCTTCTGCAAGAGTTTGATATAGAAATAAGAGACAGAAAAGGGACAGAGAACCAAGTAGCAGATCACCTGTCCCGAATAGAACCAGTAGAAGGGGCGTCCCTCCCTCTTACTGAGATCTCTGAAAACTTTCTGGATGAGCAACTCTTTGCCATCCAGGAAGTGCCATGGTTTGCATATATTGCAAACTATAAGGCAGTGTGATTCATACCCAAAGAGTACAGTAGGCAGCAAACAAAGAAATTGATCACTGATACAAAGTACTATCTTTAGGATGAACCATATCTCTTCAAGAGATGTGCAGACGGAGTAATCTGTAGATGTGTGCCTATAGGAGAAGCACAGAAGATCCTCTGGCACTGCCATGGATCACAGTATGGAGGACATTTTGGAAGTGAGCGAACAGCCACAAGAGTCCTCCAATGTGGCTTCTACTGGTCTACTCTCTACAAAGACTCCCGAGTGTTTGTACTTAATTGTGACAGTTGCCAAAGATCTGGCAACCTGCCTCACAGTTATGCCATGCCTCAACAAAGGATCTTGGAGATTGAGTTGTTTGATGTATGGGATATTGACTTCATGGGACCTTTCCCACCATCATACTCAAACACTTATATTCTGGTAGCAGTGGATTATGTATCCAAATGGGTGGAAGCTATTGCAACACCCACTAATGATACTAAGACAGTACTGAAATTCCTCTAGAAACAAATTTTCAGTAGATTTGGTATCCCTAGAGTACTAATCAGTGATGGTGGCACTCATTTCTGCAATAAACAGCTTTACTCTGCTTTGGTTCGATATGGAGTTAGCCATAGGGTAGCTACTCCATATCATCCACAGACAAATGGGCAAGCTGAAGTCTCTAATAGAGAACTTAAAAGAATCCTGGAACGAACTATGATTAACCGTAGAAGGGATTGGGCAAGAAGCTTGGATGATGCTCTGTGGGCATACAGAACAGCATTCAAGACACCTATAGGAACTTCTCCATACCAGCTGGTGTATGGAAAAGCCTGTCACTTGCCAGTGAAACTGGAACATAAAGCCTATTGGGCAACCAGATTCCTAAACCTTGATGCCAAGTTAGCTGGAGAAAAACGATTGCTCCAGTTAAATGAGCTAGAGGAATTCAGACTCAATGCTTTCGAAAATGCAAAAATTTACAAAGAGAAAGCAAAAAGATGGCATGATAAGAAACTGTCATCCAGAGTCTTTGAGCCAGGGCAGAAAGTTCTGCTATTTAATTTTAGGCTCAGATTATTCTCCGGGAAATTAAAATCCCGGTGGAGAGGACCATATGTGATTACAAGTGTGTCACCATATGGATACGTAGAGCTTCAGGATAATGATTCTAACAAAAAGTTCATTGTTAATGGACAGAAAGTCAAACATTATCTTGAAAGCAATTTTGAGCAAGAATGCTCAAAACTGAGACTTGACTAAAGCTCAGTAATAGTCCAGCTAAAGACAATAAAGAAGCGCTTGCTGGGAGGCAACCCAGCCATTTACAAAGCTTATTTATTAATTAATTGATTTTTACAGATATATGTCAATTATCTTCAAGGTAAAATAGAAATTGCTTGAGCTCACAGAGTTACAGAAGGATTCAGAGGATAAAACAGCAAATAGAAGCTCACTGGTGCGAAAAAAAAGCCAGTAAGAGCTGTTTTGGGCACTGAACGCCCAAAAGAAGCACTCACTGGGCATTCAACGCCAGTAAGGATAGCCATCTGGGCGTTAAACGCCAGAAAGAAGCATCCTCTAGGCGTTGAACGCCAGAAAGAAGCACCTTCTGGGCGTTCAACGCCAGATTTATAGCGTCCTGGGCGTTCAGAAAAATGCCCAGTGATAAAGGAGTTACTGGCGTTCAACGCCAGCTAGAAGTAACAGCTGGGCGTTGAACGCCCAGGAGAAGCTGCAAACGGGCGTTAAACACCCAAAACATGCAGCGTTTTGGGCGTTGAACGCCAGGATTGTGGGGAGGAGGTAATTTCGTTTTTAATTCACACTTTTCAAAATTTTTATATTCCAATTCATGATTTCTTGCATAAACATGTTACAAACTCTCATCCTTTAATTCCAAAAATTTTTAATCCTAATTTCTAAAATCCCTTTTTCAAAAATATCAAATGTATCTTTATTCATAAACACAAATCCTTTTCAAATCCCATCTAATTCCTTTTCAAATAATTTTTTTTAAAACTCAATTATCTTTTAAAATCTTTTTCAAAATAAAAATTCAGATTTATCTTTTTCAAATATCATTCACAACCTTTTAATTTTAAATTATATCTTTTTCTTATCATATTTATCTTTTATAAATCATATCTTCTATCTTATCTTTCTTCAAAATTTTCGAAATACCCACCCCCTCTCTTTAAATCCACTCTCGGCCTCTACCCTCTCCTCAACAATTCGAAAATAAGCTCTCCTTCTATCCCTCTCTTTTCTTTTCTTTTGCTTGAGGACAAGCAAACTTCTAAGTTTGGTGTGTTTATCCGTGATCACTAAACCATACCCACTAAGATCATGGCTCCTAAAGGAAAACAACCCACTCCAAGAGGCAAGAAAGAGAGTATTCCAAAACCACTTTGGAATCAAGGGAAGTTCTTAACCAAAGAACATTTAGACCATTACTACAAAATAATGGGTCTAAGGTCAGTGATTCCGGAAGTCAAATTTGATCTGAAAGAAGATGAATATCCGGAGATCCAAGAGCAAATTCGAAACATGAGCTGGGAAATCCTAGCTAATCCTAAGACAAAGGTGGGAAAAAATATGGTTCAGGAATTCTACGCTAATCTATGGCAAACAGACAGGCAGAGAATATCTGGAACTCCTCTCTATGACTATCGGACCTTGGTCAGAGGAAAGATTGTTCACATCCACCCTGATAAAATCAGGGAGATCTTTAAGCTACCCCAGCTGAAAGATGACCCAGACTCCTTTAATAGGAGAATGATGAGAACAAATAAAGGCCTAGACAAGATTCTAGAGGACATATGCCTCCCTGGAGCCAGGTGGTCCACCAGCACCAAGGGCGTCCCAAATCAACTCAAAAGAGAAGATCTCAAACCAGTCGCCAGAGGCTGGCTGGATTTCATTGGGTGTTCTATACTGCCCACTAGCAACCGCTCTGAGCTCACTGTTAAAAGAGCAGTGATGATCCATTGCATTATGTTAGGAAGAGAAGTGGAAGTTCATCAGTTGATTTCATGTGAACTTTACATAATTGCAAACAAGAACTCCAAAGATGCCAAATTGGCTTATCCTAGCTTAATATCTATGCTATGTAAAGATGCTGGAGTAAAGATGGAAGCTGAGTATATCTCAATTGAGCGACCAATCACCAAAACATCAATGGAAAAACAACAAGGGCAGGATGAACCCATCAAGAGGAGAGCACAGGAATTCCTTCCGGAATTTCCTCAATCTGAATACTGGGAGCATCTTGAAGCATCGGTTACCAAGTTACAAGAAGCTATGGACCAAATAAAGGAAGAACAGAATAATTAAAATAGCATGCTTTGCAAACTGCTTGGGGAAAAAGAAGAGCAAAGGCGTGACTTGAAGGAACTGAAGCGTCAGAAACTATCTCTTGAAGGACTAAGCACCCAACAGACTAGAGGAACATCCAGTTCTCAAAATAAAGGTTGTTGAGTCCTAATCTTAGCTTTAATTCTGTGATAGTTGTTCTTATAGGAATTTACCTTAGAAGTTATAATGAGTAGTAGTAATTAGTATATCTATTTTAATTTTATTTCCAATTAAGTTATAATTTATTTTTCTCATCATCATTAAACATGAATAAAATAGTAGATTTTTAGAATAAAGAGGCAATATTTTTCGAGTTCTTAATAAGGAAAATTCTAATTATTCAGATGTGGTGGCAATAATTTTTATTTTCTGAATGAATGCCTGAACAGTGCATATTTTTTATATTGAATTTCATGAATGTTAAAATTGTTGGCTCTTGAAAGAATGATGAACAAGAGAAATATTATTGATGATCTGAAAAATCATGAAATTGATTCTTGAAGCAAGAAAAAGCAGTGAAAAAAAAACAAGGAATTATTGGATAAAGAAAAAGAAAAAGCCAATACCCCTTAAAACTAAAAGGCAAGGGTGAAAAGGATCCAAGGCTTTGAGCATCAATGGATAGGAGGGCCCAAGGGAATAAATCCAGGCCTAGCGGCTAAATCAAGCTGTCCCTAACCATGTGCTTGTGGCATGCAGGTCCAAGTGAAAAACTTGAGACTGAGTGGTTAAAGTCGTGATCCAAGGCAAAAGAGTGTGCTTAAGAACTCTGGACACCTCTAATTAGGGACTCTAGCAAAGCTAAGTCACAATCTAAAAAGGTTCACCCAGTTATGTGTTTGTGGCATTTATGTATCCAGTGGTAATACTGGAAAACAAAGTGCTTAGGGCCACGGCCAAGACTCATAAAGTAGCTGTGTTCAAGAATCAACATACTAAACTAGGAGAATCAATAATACTATCTGAATTCTGAGTTCCTGTGGATGCCAATGATACTGAATTTCAAAGGATAAAGGGAGATGCCAAAACTGTTCAGAAGCAAAAAGCTACTAGCCCCGCTCATCTAATTAGAATCTGAGCTTCACTTAAAACTCTGAGATATTATTGCTTCTTAATTTCTTTTTATCCTATTTTATTTATCTAGTTACTTGGGGACAAGCAACAGTTTAAGTTTGGTATTGTGATGAGCGGATATTTTATACGCTTTTTGGGGGTAATTTCATGTAGATTTTAGTATGTTTTAGTTAGTTTTTAGTATAATTTTATTAGTTTTTAGACAAAAGTCATATTTCTAGACTTTACTATGAGTGTGTGTGTGTTTTTCTGTAATTTCAGGTATTTTCTGGCTGAAATTGAGGGAGATGAGCAAAAAACTAATTTAGGCTGAAAAAGGACTGCTGATGCTGTTGGATTCTGACCTCCCTGCACTCGGAATGGATTTTTTGGAGCTACAGAGATCCAAATGGCGCGCTCTCAATTGGGTTGGAAAGTAGACATCCAGGACTTTCCAGTAATATATAATAGTTCATACTTTGCACAAAGATAGATGACATAAACTGGAATTCAACACCAGTTCCATGCTGCAGTCTGGCGTTCAACGCCAGAAACATGTTACAACCTGGCGTTCAACTCCAGAAACAGCCCAGGCACGTGAGAAGCTTAAGTCTCAGCCCCAGCACACACCAAGTGGGCCCCAGAAGTGGATTTCTGCACTATCCATCTTAGTTTACTCATTTTCTGTAAACCTAGGTTACTAGTTTAGTATTTAAACAACTTTTAGAGATTTATTTTGCATCTCATGACACTTTTAGATCTGAATTTTATACTCTTTGACGGCATGAGTCTCTAAACTCCATTGTTGGGGGTGAGGAGCTCTGCAGCGTCTCGATGAATTAATGCAATTATTTCTGTTTTCCATTCAAACACGCTTGTTCCTATCTAAGATGTTCATTCGCGCTTCACTAGGAAGAAGGTGATGATCCGTGACACTCATCACCTTCCTCAATCCATGAACGTGTGCCTGACAACCACCTTCGTTCTACATCAGATTGAATGAGTATCTCTTAGATTTCTTAATCAGAATCTTCGTGGTATAAGCTAGAATTGATGGCGGCATTCATGAGAATCTGGAAAGTCTAAACCTTGTCTGTGGTATTCCGAGTAGGATTCAAGGATTGAATGGCTGTGACGAGCTTCAAACTCGCGATTGTTGGGCTTAGAGACAGACGCAAAAGGATCAATGGATCCTATTCCGACATGATTGAGAACCAACAGATGATTAGCTGTGCTGTGACAGAGCATTTGGACCATTTTCACTGAGAGGATGGGAAGTAGCCATTGACAACGGTGATGCCCTACATACAGTTTGCCATGGAAGGAACTTTGCATTTATGAAAGTGAGAAAGCATTATGTTGAAGGAATTCAGAGGACAAAGCATCTCCAAAATTCCAACATATTCTCCATTATTGCGTAACAATTATTTATTTTATGCCCCTTTTTTTTTACCTTTTACAATCGAGGCTAAAGAATCCTATTGGTATCCTGACTAAGACTAATAAGATAACCATAGCTTGCTTCAAGCCAACAATCTCTGTGGGATTCGACCTTTACTCACGTAAGGTATTACTTGGACGACCCAGTGTACTTGTTGGTTAGTTGTGCGGATTGCAAAAGTGTGATTGCAATTTCGTGCACCAAGTGCCAACCCAATAGAAGGCTTGCACATAGCACGAGGTTCCTGGCACTAAACACCATGTAGCGGCGTTTGGCGCCAACTCAACGGATTCAAATTTTCTTCTTTTTTTCGCACGTGCTCCATCAAACTCGCCTGAATTTTTTCTGAAATAAATAAAACCACAATGCGCCTCAATGTAGCATCCAAATAGGCTTCAAATACTAAAATCTCAATAAAACTCAATAAATTCATATCTAAAATAATAAGAAAATATAGAAAAGATGCGCACGCATTACAACACCAAACTTGAATGCTTGTCCACAAGCAACTTAAAACACTATGAACTTGAGAAATGAGGTTGTCCAAGAATTGAGTTTCAATTAAGCTCCTGTTTATTCCCCGAATGGGGTTAATAATAGTTTGATTTTGAATAGTTTTGGTATCTCACTATCCTTTGCAGTTCAGAGATGTTAATGTCTTTCAGACTAGATTTCAGATCATATTCTGAATTCTCTTCTTTTTAACCTCTGATTAATCCTTGAACACATAATTTTCTTTTTTCTTTTCTTTGGTGTTTTGCACCTTGAGCCTACCTATGACTCTAAATATTTTGTCTCAACATTTACTAGACACAAAAATACCACAAGCACTTAACAAAGGAACTCTTTGAGTTTCGATTTTTTTCTTTTGCAATTTCCCAATCAGTGGTGCTCAGAGCCTTTGGCATACTCTTTGTTTGCACTTGGCTTTAACTCTATGTGTTCTGTCTTAAGTTTTACTCAACACATTCACACCACAAGCATATGGCTAGGAAAATAACTCTTTTGAACTTTTGATCATACTTAATCTTCCTAGCCATTCATGCTCAGAGCCTTAGGCCTTGCTTTTTATTTTCTTTCTTTTTTTTCTTTTCTTGCTATTTCTTTTGCTTCAAGGATCAATTTCTTGTTTAATTTAGAGAATTCGCAATACTTCTCTAAATGCCTGTACCTCAAGAATTAACAACCTTAACTCCAAGATCAAATATGCACTATTCCTTTCATGCACTCAAAACCATAGATAAATACCACCACATCAAGATAAATAAGACAAATCAGAATATATAAACTCAAGTTCTCATGCATTATATTACTTCTTTTTCCTTTTTTTATTTCAAGCTCAATGGGTGATACATGAGACAACTTTTTCAACTAAAATCAAAATACTAAAACAATTAACTAGAAATAAAAAGACTAATACTAATACTCATGCAAAGGATTAGAAACAAATAATAGAAAATAGGAAATAGTAAAAGCAGAAATGGAAAAATAATATAAAAGAACTCAACTACCTTAGTCGTCCTGGTTGCTGCCTCTTCCCTCTGATGGAGCTCCTGGGAATACTTTCTGGAATCCAAAATTGCGCCTCATCTGTGAGAGCTCCTGACACTGACTCTGCTACTCCTCCAATAGCTACTGAAGAAGGGCAGTGTGACCCTCATGACTCACCCTCAGCTAATCAATGGATGCAATCAGCTGCTGTCAGTACTCTTGTGGAGGGAAATACTGTCCCTGAGGCATCACTGGCTGCTCTGGCTGAGGTTGGAGAACTGGCTCCTCCTTCAGGGCTCTAGCATACTCCCGAGCAACTTAAAGATAGGCCTCTCTATGGAGATGAGTGTATCATACTCAATACGCACTTTGGCAGCATCACAGAGGTGATGGATAAGGTGTGGGAATGCCAGCTTGGCGTGGGAGGAGGCATTGGAAGCAATGCTATAGATCTCCTGTGGAATCACCCGCTCTACCTCCACTTCGTTCCCAAGCATGATATAGTAAATAATCATTGCTTGGTCTATGGTCATCTCAGAGCGGTTGCTCATCGGGATAATGGAGCACTAAATAAACTCCAACCACCCTTTAACAACCGGCTTCAAATCGTGCCTCCCCAACTGGTAGGGCTGCCCTTCATAGTTGAGTCTCCAATGGGTACTTGGAAGGCATATGCCTGCAAGTATCTACTCTGGCCTCTGTTCGCTGATAAACCCCATTTTTAGGGTTTATCTTGTATTGAATTTAGAGTATTTTGATGACCTTTTCTCGCATTTAGCCTATGAATTAGCATGATTTTGTTATCTCTCCCGTATTTGTGCTTAAGTGTAAAAACATGCTTTTTAAGCCTTTAATTTGATAATTTTAATTCATCCTTGATTTCATAAGATGTCTTGATGTGTTTGCTAGTAATCTCAGGTTGAAATAGGCTAGGCATGGATCAGAGGAGCAAGGAAGAAAGCATGCAAGTGGAGAGAAGCACAAAAGCCAAAGAATTGATCTCGGCCAAGCACGCGCACGCGCATAAGGTGCCTGCGCGCACATTGTGGAATTAGCCAGGGATGCGCACGCGTACTGTGCGCGCACACGTCGTAGTCCGCACGTGATTCTGTTATTGCAACACGTGCCTGGCGATTTTGGAGGGTTTCAGCAACCAACTTTGGTGCCAAACTGCATATAAGAACCAAGGATTGAAGGGGATTGACACACATTCACATCCATAGACTCATTTTTACATTTTTAGATATTTTTAGTTAGTTACATTTGTAGAGGGAGAGACTCCAACCTCTCTCTAGGATTCATCTTCATTTTCTCAATTCTCAACCATTCCTTGGTGAGATCTATTGCAACTCTCAATTTACTTTGTTCATGTTTTAGATCTTCTTCTCTAATCTCAACTAGTGTTTGTAATTGTTCAATTCTCATAGATCTTAGATTTAACTTTGTTGTTTTGGATTCTATTAATTCATTGAAGATCTCATTTTCATTGTTGTTCATTGTTGATTGTTGTTAATCTCTTGTGTTGAATTACTTTGATTCTAAATCTCTTCTCAATTTTACTATGTCTTTCATTCTTGCTCTCCAAATGTTTGAGAAAATGCCAACTTTAGGTATGGAGTAGCATCCCCTCACTTGGCCTAGTGGTTGAGTCATTGGAGACACTTGAATAATGGATGTCAATTGTTGATTAAGAATTGAGAATTGCTAATTGACTTAGAGTGCACTAAAGCTAGACTTCCCTAGGGTAAGACTAGGACTTGTGACTCAAGTTAGTTACTTTTACCTGACTTTCCTCTATGATTAGGGGTTTACTAAGTGAAGCAACACTCCTTTGTTATCACAATTGAAGGAAGCTATAGTGATGGAACTTCCAACGTTCAACCTTGGCCAAGGCTTTTAATATTGATTGATTGTTGTTTTCTTTTATTAGCACTTTTATGCCACACTCTTCAAGCCACAAAAGACCACTTAACCAATAGCATGCATCCTTGTAGCATTCCTAGGGAAGAACGACTCGGGAGATTAATACTCTCGATTATAGATTGTAGAATTACTTTGATAATGGATTTTGTGTCGGTTTAGACTATGCTACGATTGGTTACTTGATGATTTCTATACCGGCAGAAATCTATTCATCAAAATGGCGCCGTTGCCGGGGACGCGCACCATCCGCGCGCGCGTGTCGTTAAAAAAAAATGGCCCATAATATGCAACCTCCTTACATTATGTTCCTTCTCTCATAATAATTAGTACGCTTTGACTGTGTAACTTGTTGCAACTTAACATCACTTTCAATTTCTCATAGTTACACAATTGGACTTATTGTTTGTAACACCAATTATTGTGAAGTCCATTTTGGCATTTCTATATATTCATGCTTATGAACATGACCGTTGCGCATAACTTACAATCCTCTCCCCATTGGGCAATTCTCCATCATACCACTAATTACCAACTTCACTTTTCTAACTCACTGATTTCTATAACTGCTAACTTCACTTTTACTTACACTTGACCTTTTAACCATTCCCTTAAGGTATGACGGTGCATATGCCTAATCTTTGAGAATTGTGACATTTTGATTGGAATCCTGAATTCTTGGTTTATGTTTCCAATTTCTCTAAGCTTACTTGCAAACCAGGTTTTCTATTTCACGTTCACATCATGATTACTTGCTGGTGCACGAAATTGCAATCACACTTTGCAATCCCGCACAACTAACCAGCAAGTGCACTGGGTCGTCCAAGTAATACCTTACGTGAGTAAGGGTCGATCCCACGGAGATTGTCGGCTTGAAGCAAGCTATGGTTACCTTGTAACTCTTAGTCAGGATATCAAAGATTATCAGGATTGATTGTAAAAAGCAAAAGAACATAAAACAGGTACTTGAATTGCAGTGATGGAGAATAGGTTGAGGTTTTGGAGATGCTCTGTCTTCTGAACCTCTGCTTTCCTACTGTCTTCTTCTTCAAACACGCAAGGCTCCTTCCATGGCAAGCTGTATGTAGGGTTTCACCATTGTCAATGGCTACCTCCCATCCTCTCAGTGAAAATGTTCAACGCACCCTGTCACGGCACGGCTATCCAGCTGTCGGTTCTCGATCATGTCGGAATAGAATCCAGTGATTCTTTTGCGTCTGTCACTAACGCCCCACAATCGCGAGTTTGAAGCTCGTCACAGTCATTCAATCATTGAATCCTACTCAGAATACCACAGACAAGGTTTAAACCTTCCGGATTCTCTTGAATGCCGCCATCAATTCTAGCTTATAACACGAAGATTCTGATTAAGGAATCCAAGAGATATCTACTCAATCTAAGGTAGAACGGAGGTGGTTGTCAGGCACGCGTTCATAGTTGAGAATATGATGAGTGTCACGGATCATCACATTCATCCGGGTTAAGAACAAGTGATATCTTAGAACGGAAGCAAGCATGATTGAATAAGAAACAGTAGTAATTGCATTAATCCATCAAGACACAGCAGAGCTCCTCACCCCCAACCATGGGGTTCAGAGACTCATGCTGTAGAAGATACAATGAGAAACGTGTAAAGTGTCATGAGGTACCGATACAATGTCAAAAGATCCTATTAATAGTGAACTAGTAACCTAGGGTTTACAGAAATGAGTAAATGACAGAAAAATCCACTTCCGGGCCCACTTGGTGTGTGCTTGGGCTGAGTATTGAAGCATTTTCGTATAGAGACTCTTTCTGGAGTTAAACGCTAGCTTTTATGCCAGTTTGGGCGTTTAACTCCAATTTTTATGCCAGTTCCGGCGTTAAACGCTGGGAATTCTGAAGCTGATTTGCAACGCCGGTTTGGGCCATCAAATCTCAGGCAAAGTATGGACTATTATACATTGCTGGAAAGCCCAGGATGTCTACTTTCCAACGCCGTTGAGATCGCGCCAATTGGGCTTCTGTAGCTCCAGAAAATCCACTTCAAGTGCAGGAAGGTCAGAATCCAACAGCATCTGCAGTCCTTTTCAGCCTCTAAATCAGATTTTTGCTCAGGACCCTCAATTTCAGCCAGAAAATACCTGAAATCACAGAAAAACACACAAACTCATAGTAAAGTCCAGAAAAGTGAATTTTAATTAAAAACTAATAAAAATATACTAAAAACTAACTAAATCATACTAAAAACATACTAAAAACAATGCCAAAAAGCGTATAAATTATCCGCTCATCACAACACCAAACTTAAATTGTTGCTTGTCCCCAAGCAACTGAAAATTAAAATAGAATAAAAAGAAGAGAATATACTATAGACTCCAAAATATCAAAGAAACTTAGTTCTAATTAGATGAGCGGGACTAGTAGCTTTTTGCTTCCGAACAGTTTTGGCATCTCGCTTTATCCTTTGAGGTTCAGGATGATTGGCATCTATAGGAACTCAGAATTCAGATAGTGTTATTGATTGTCCTAGTTAGGTATGATGATTCTTGAACACAGCTACTTTATGAGTCTTGGCCGTGGCCCAAAGCACTCTGTCTTCCAGTATTACCACCGGATACATACATGCCACAGACACATGATTGGGTGAACCTTTTCAGATTGTGACTCAGCTTTGCTAGAGTCCCCAATTAGAGGTGTCCAGGGTTCTTAAGCACACTCTTTTGCCTTGGATCACAACTTTATTTCTACCCTTGCCTTTTGGTTTAAAGGGCTATTGGCTTTTTCTGCTTACTTTTTCTTTTTCTCTTCTATTTTTTTGTTTTTTTTTTGTTTTTTTTAATCACTGCTTTTTCTTGCTTCAAGAATCAATTGATGATTTTTCAGATCCTCAATAACAGTTCTCCTTTTCCATCATTCTTTCAAGAGCCAACAATTTTAACATTCTTAAAACAACAAATTCAAAAGACATATGCACTGTTCAAGCATTCATTCAGAAAACAAAAAGTATTGTCACCACATCAAACTAATTCAACTAGTTTCAGAGATAAATTTGAAATCCTGTACTTCTTGTTCTTTTGTGATTAAAGCATTTTTCATTTAAGAGAGGTGATGGATTCATAGGACATTCATAGCTTTAAGACATGAATTTTAAATTTTATTATTCATGAATTAAGAACAAAACTCAGAAATAGATATAAGATAAGACTAATAGTAATATAAAACAAAAAATTTAAATAGGCTCCTAATGATAGAGGTTATCACAGAGTTAGGACTCAACAACCTTGATTTTAAGAAGTGGATGCTCCCTCAACTTGAGGGGAGAGCTTTTGGTGTTTCATCTCTTGAAGTTCACGCCCCTGCTTCTCTTGTTCCTTCAGCAATTTGCAGAGCATGCAGTTCTGATTCTGCTGTTCTTCCTTAAGTTGCTCCATAGTTTCTTGCAACTTGGTGATAGATGCTTCTAGGCTGGTCCAGTAGTCAATTTCAGGAAATTCAGGGAGGAACTCCTGCGCCCTCTTTTTGATAGAGTTGTCTTGCATTTGTCCTTCCATTGACTTCTTGGTGATTGGATGTTCAATGGGTATGAATTCATCTACTCCCATCTTGACCCCAGCCTCTTTACAGAGCAAAGAGTTCAAGCTTGGGTACGCCAGTTTGGCTTCAGTGGAATTCTTGTTTGCAATTGTGTAGATCTCACAAGCAATCAGATGATGAACCTCCACTTCTTTTCCAAGCATAATGCAATGAATCATCACTGCTCTCTTGATGGTAACCTCAGAACGGTTGCTAGTGGGTAATATAGAACGCCCAATAAAGTCTAGCCAACCTCTTACAATTGGTTTGAGGTCTCCCCTCTTGAGTTGGTTTGGGACACCTTTTGAATTGGTTATCCATTTAGTTCCAGGGAGGCATATGTCCTCTAGAACTTGATCCAACCCTTTATCTGCTCTCACCATCCTCCTATTAAAGGATTCAGGATCATCATGCAGTTGAGGTAATTTGAAGACCTCTCTTATTTTGTCCAGATGGAAGTAAATAATTCTCCCTCTGACCATGGTTCTGTAGGTATGAAAAGCAGTTCCAGTCATTCTCTGCTTATCTGTCAGCCACAGATTTGAGTAGAATTCCTGAACCATGTTCCTTCCAACCTTTGTCTCAGGGTTGGTTAGAACTTCCCATCCTCTATTTCAAATTTGCTCTTGGATCTCCGGATATTCATCTTCTTTCAGATTGAATTTGACTTCCGGGATCACTGACCTCAGACCCATTATTTTGTGGTAATGGTCTGCATGTTCTTTGGTTAAGAACTTCTCTTGACTCCAAACATCCTTTGGATTATTCTCTTTCTTACCTCTTGAATTGGTTTGTTTTCCTCTAGGAGCCATGATCTTGATAAATCTTGGCCTAGTGATCACGGAAAGCACACCAAACTTAGAGGTTTGCTTGTCCTCAAGCAAAAGAAGGCAAAGAGGGGAGAGAAGGAGAGCAAATTCGAATGGTGTGGGGAAGGAGGGTGGCCGAATGTGTTTAAATAGGAGAGGAGGAGAAATATTCGAAAATTTGAAGGAGATTTGAGAAGATATGGAAAAAATTTGAGGAGATACTTGAGTTTTTTGAAAGAGTCTAGGAAAGAATTTGAAATAGATTTGAAGAAGATTCTAATTTTTGAGATTGGGGGGTGAATAATGAAAATTTGTAATGTGTTTATGGAGAAAGATATGGATCAAAACAAGAAATTTTGAAAAAAATTAAAGTGGGAAACAAAATCTCCTCCCCCTGCCTTTCTGGCGTTAAACGCCCAGAATGGTATCCATTCTGGGCGTTTAACGCCCACTTGGTGGCCTATTTGGGCGTTTAACGCCCAGCCAGGTATCCTGGCTGGTGTTAAACGCCAGAAATCCCTTTATCGCTGGGCGTTTTGCTAAACGCCCAGGATGCTACACACCTGGTGTTAAACGCCCAGAATGGTGCCCATTCTGGCGTTTAACGCCCAAAATGGCACAATTACTGGCGTTAAACGCCCAGAATGGTGCCCATTCTGGCGTTTAACGCCCAGAATGCCCCTTACTGGCATTTTTTCGCCAGTAAGCTATTTTTCTCTGCTTTTTGCATTGAATCCTTCTGTAACTCTGTGAATTCCTTCAATTTTAATAATTGCCTTTTAGGAATATGTATCAAACCTTGATTAGACAGAACTGATGCCCTTCTAATCACTAGGTTGCCTCCCAGTAAGCGCTTCTTTACCGTCTTTAGCTGGACCTTCACTGAAAATCACTCAAGTCTCAGTTTTGAGCATTCTTGCTCAAAATTGCTTTCAAGATAATGCTTGATCCTCTGTCCATTGACAATGTACTTCTTGTCAGAATCATTATCCTGAAGCTCAACATATCCATATGGTGATACTCTTGTAATCACATATGGACCCCTCCAGCGGGACTTAAGCTTTCCCGGAAACAATCTGAGCCTAGAGTTGAAGAGCAGGACCTTTTGTCCTGGCTCAAAGACTCTGGATGACAATTTCTTGTCATGCCATTTATTTGCCTTTTCCTTATAGATTTTTGCATTTTCAAAGGCATTAAGTCTGAATTCCTCTAGCTCATTTAGCTGGAGCAATCTTTTTTCACCAGCTAACTTAGCATCCATGTTTAGGAATCTGGTTGCCCAGTAGGCTTTATGTTCCAGTTCCACGGGCAGATGACAGGCCTTCCCATACACCAGTTGGTATGGAGAGGTTCCTATAGGAGTCTTGTATGCTGTTCTGTATGCCCACAGAGCATCATCTAAGCTCTTTGCCCAATCCTTTCTACGGGCAATAACAGTCCGTTCCAGGATTCTTTTGAGCTCTCTGTTGGAGACCTTAGCTTGCCCATTTGTCTGTGGGTGATACGGAGTTGCTACCTTGTGGCTAATTCCATATCTAACCATAGCAGAGTACAGTTGTTTATTACAGAAATGAGTGCCCCCATCACTGATCAGTACTCTGGGAACACCAAACCTGCTGAAGATGTGTTTCTGGAGGAATTTCAGCATGGTCTTAGTATCATTATTGGGTGTGGCAATTGCTTCCACCCATTTAGATACATAGTCTACTGCCACTAGAATATAAGTGTTTGAGTATGATGGTGGGAAGGGGCCCATGAAGTCAATTCCCCATACATCAAACAATTCAATCTCTAAGATCCCTTGCTGAGGCATGGCGTAACCATGAGGCAAGTTACCAGCTCTTTGGCAACTGTCACAGTTACGCACAAACTCTCGGGCATCTCTATAGAGAGTAGGCCAGTAGAATCCGCATTGGAGGACCTTGGTTGCTGTTCGCTCACCTCCAAAGTGTCCTCCATATTGTGATCCATGGCAATGCCACAGGATTCTTTGTGCTTCCTCTCTGGGTACACATCTGCGGATTATTCCGTCTGCACATCTCTTAAAGAGATAAGGCTCATCCCATAGGTAGTACTTGGCATCAGAAATCAATTTCTTTCTTTGCACTCTGCTGTACTCCTGGGGTATGAACCTCACAGCTTTATAATTTGCAACATCTGCAAACCATGGAGCTTCCTGAATGGCAAAGAGTTGCTCATCTGGGAAGGTCTTAGAGATCTCAGTAGAAGGGAGGGACGCCCTAGCTACTGGTTCTAGTCGGGACAGATGATCAGCTACTTGGTTCTCTGTCCCTTTTCTGTCTCTTATCTCTATATCAAACTCTTGCAGAAGCAATACCCACCTTATGAGCCTGGGTTTTGAATCCTGCTTTGTGAGTAAGTACTTAAGAGCAGCATGGTCAGTGTACACAATCACCTTTGATCCTACTAAATAGGATCTAAATTTGTCAATGGCATAGACCACTGCAAGTAACTCTTTTTCTGTGGTTATGTAGTTCTTCTGTGCGTCATTTAGAACACGGCTAGCATAATAAATGACGTGCAGAAGCTTGTTATGCCTCTGTCCCAACACTGCACCAATGGCATGGTCACTGGCATCACACATTAATTCGAATGGTAATGCCCAGTCTGGTGCAGAGATGACTGGTGCTGTGACTAGCTTAGCTTTCAGGGTCTCAAATGCCTGCAGACACTGTGTGTCAAACACAAACGGTGTGTCAACAGCTAGCAGATTGCTCAGAGGTTTTGCAATTTTCGAAAAATCCTTTATAAACCTTCTGTAGAATCCTGCATGCCCCAGAAAGCTTCTGATTGCCTTAACATTGTCAGGTGGTGGTAATTTTTCAATTACTTCTACCTTTGCCTTATCCACCTCTATTCCCCTGCTTGAAATTTTGTGCCCAAGGACAATTCCTTCAGTCACCATAAAGTGACATTTCTCCCAGTTTAAAACCAGGTTAGTCTCTTGGCACCTTTTCAGGACAAGTGCTAGGTGGTTAAGACAGGAGCTGAATGAATCTCCATATACTGAGAAGTCATCCATGAAGACTTCCAGGAATTTCTCTACCATATCAGAGAAGATGGATAGCATGCATCTTTGAAAGGTGGCAGGAGCATTACACAGACCAAAAGGCATCCTCCTGTAGGCAAACACGCCAGAAGGGCAAGTGAATGCTGTTTTCTCTTGGTCCTGAGGATCTACTGCAATTTGGTTGTAGCCTGAATAGCCATCCAAAAAGCAATAATAATCATGCCCAGCTAGTCTTTCTAGCATTTGGTCTATGAATGGCAAGGGAAAATGATCCTTTCTGGTGGCTGTATTGAGCCTTCTGTAGTCAATACACATGCGCCACCCTGTGACTGTTCTTGTAGGAACCAGTTCATTTTTTTCATTATGAATTACTGTCATGCCTCCCTTCTTGGGGACAACTTGGACAGGGCTCACCCAGGGGCTATCAGAAATAGGATAAATAATCCCAGCCTCTAGTAATTTGGTGACCTCCTTCTGCACCACCTCCTTCATGGCTGGATTTAGCCGCCTTTGTGGTTGGACCACTGGTTTGGCATTATCCTCCAATAGGATCTTGTGCATGCATCTTGCTGGGCTAATGCCCTTAAGGTCACTTATGGACCACCCAAGAGCTGTCTTGTGTGTCCTTAGCACTTGAATCAGTGCTTCCTCTTCCTGTGGATTTAAAGCAGAGCTTATAATCACTGGAAAAGTGCCACCCTCTCCCAGGAATGCATACTTCAGGGATGGTGGTAGTGGTTTGAGTTCAGGTTTGGGAGGCTTATCCTCCTCCTGAGGAATTTTCAAAAATTCTTTTGTTTCCTCTGGTTCTTCCTGATCAGGCTGAGCATCCTTGAAGATGTCCTCAAGCTCTGATTCTAGACTTTCAGTCATATTGATCTTTTCCACCAAAGAGTCAATAATGTCAACGCCCATACAGTCATTTGGTGTGTCTGGATGCTGCATAGCTTTTACAGCATTCAACTTGAACTCATCCTCATTGACTCTTAGGGTTACTTCCCCTTTTTGTACGTCCAGTTGCTAGGAAATGTCTTCCTAGAATGAGAGTTGCACTCTTGTGCTCCTCCATTTCCAGCACTACAAAGTTAGTTGGAAAGGCAAATGGCCCAATCTTGACAATCATGTCCTCAATTATGCCTGATGGATATTTAATGGAGCCATCAGCAAGTTGGAGGCATATCCGGGTTGGTTTGACTTCTTCAGTCAACCCAAGCTTTCTGATAGTGGATGCAGGTATTAGATTGATACTTGCTCCAAGGTCACACAGGGCTATCTTGGTGTAAGCACCTTCTAATGTGCATGGTATCATAAAGCTTCTTGGATCTTGAAGCTTTTCTGGTAAGCTTTTCAGAATGACTGCACTGCATTCTTCAGTGAGAAACACTTTTTCAGTTTCTCTCCAATCCTTCTTTTGGCTTAAGATCTCTTTCATGAACTTAGCATAAGATGGTATTTGCTCAAGTGCCTCTGCAAACGGAATCTTTATTTCAAGAGTCCTCAGATAGTCTGCAAAGCGGGCAAATTGCTTATCCTGTTCTGCTTGGCGGAGTTTCTGTGGATAAGGCATCTTGGCTTTATACTCTTCAACCTTAGTTGCTGCAGGTTTATTCCTTACAGAGGTGGTTGGAGAAGTCTTTTTAGAGGGGTTACTATCAGCACTTTCAGGTGTCTGGTTCCCCTTTTGCGTTTGAACGCCAGGATTGGGTGGAAAATGGGCGTTTAACGCCAACTTTTCCCCCTTTTCTGGCATTTGAACGCCAGAACTGGGCAGGGAATGGGCGTTTAACGCCAGCTTTCCCTCCTTTTCTGGCGTTTGAACGCCAATAGTATTCCTCTCTGGGCTCTTACTGTCCTCAGAGGGATTTTGGATAGTGGTTTGGCTATCCTCTGTCAATTGTTCCTTTACTGACTTTTTGCTACTTTGAGCAGTGTTATTCAGTGTCTTCCCACTCCTCAGTTGAACTGCTTGGCATTCTTCTGTTATCTGTTTAGATAGCTGCTGTTTTGCTTGATTCAACTGTGATTCCATGTTCTTGTTAGCAATTTTAGTCTCTTGGAGCATCTCTTTAAATTCTGCTAACTGTTTTGTCATCAGGTGTAATTGTTGAGTAAGCTCAACCATCTGTTCTTGAGGATTAGGATCAGTGGCTAATGCCATAACTTTTTCTTTTGTAGAGGACTCATGGCTAGAGTACAAATGTTGATTTCTAGCAACAGTATCTATAAGCTCTTGAGCCTCTTCAATAGTCTTCCTCATATGTATAGATCCACCAGCTGAGTGGTCTAGAGACATCTGAGCTTTTTCTGTAAGCCCATAGTAAAAGATGTCCAACTGCACCCACTCTGAAAACATTTCAGAGGGGCATTTTCTCAGCATACCTCTATACCTCTCCCAGGCATTGTAAAGGGATTTATTATCCTCTTGTTTAAAGCCTTGGATGTCCAGCCTTAGCTGTGTCATCCTTTTTGGCATTTCTATATATTCATGCTTATGAACATGACCGTTGCGCATAACTTACAATCCTCTCCCCATTGGGCAATTCTCCATCATACCACTAATTACCAACTTCACTTTTCTAACTCACTGATTTCTATAACTGCTAACTTCACTTTTACTTACACTTGACCTTTTAACCATTCCCTTAAGGTATGACGGTGCATATGCCTAATCTTTGAGAATTGTGACATTTTGATTGGAATCCTGAATTCTTGGTTTATGTTTCCAATTTCTCTAAGCTTACTTGCAAACCAGGTTTTCTATTTCACGTTCACATCATGATTACTTGCTGGTGCACGAAATTGCAATCACACTTTGCAATCCCGCACAACTAACCAGCAAGTGCACTGGGTCGTCCAAGTAATACCTTACGTGAGTAAGGGTCGATCCCACGGAGATTGTCGGCTTGAAGCAAGCTATGGTTACCTTGTAACTCTTAGTCAGGATATCAAAGATTATCAGGATTGATTGTAAAAAGCAAAAGAACATAAAACAGGTACTTGAATTGCAGTGATGGAGAATAGGTTGAGGTTTTGGAGATGCTCTATCTTCTGAACCTCTGCTTTCCTACTGTCTTCTTCTTCAAACACGCAAGGCTCCTTCCATGGCAAGCTGTATGTAGGGTTTCACCATTGTCAATGGCTACCTCCCATCCTCTCAGTGAAAATGTTCAACGCACCCTGTCACGGCACGGCTATCCAGCTGTCGGTTCTCGATCATGTCGGAATAGAATCCAGTGATTCTTTTGCGTCTGTCACTAACGCCCCACAATCGCGAGTTTGAAGCTCGTCACAGTCATTCAATCATTGAATCCTACTCAGAATACCACAGACAAGGTTTAAACCTTCCGGATTCTCTTGAATGCCGCCATCAATTCTAGCTTATACCACGAAGATTCTGATTAAGGAATCCAAGAGATATCTACTCAATCTAAGGTAGAACGGAGGTGGTTGTCAGGCACGCGTTCATAGTTGAGAATATGATGAGTGTCACGGATCATCACATTCATCCGGGTTAAGAACAAGTGATATCTTAGAACGGAAGCAAGCATGATTGAATAAGAAACAGTAGTAATTGCATTAATCCATCAAGACACAGCAGAGCTCCTCACCCCCAACCATGGGGTTCAGAGACTCATGCCGTAGAAGATACAATGAGAAACGTGTAAAGTGTCATGAGGTACCGATACAATGTCAAAAGATCCTATTAATAGTGAACTAGTAACCTAGGGTTTACAGAAATGAGTAAATGACAGAAAAATCCACTTCCGGGCCCACTTGGTGTGTGTTTGGGCTGAGTATTGAAGCATTTTCGTGTAGAGACTCTTTCTGGAGTTAAACGCCAGCTTTTATGCCAGTTTGGGCGTTTAACTCCAATTTTTATGCCAGTTCCGGCGTTAAACGCTGGGAATTCTGAAGCTGATTTGCAACGCCGGTTTGGGCCATCAAATCTCGGGCAAAGTATGGACTATTATACATTGCTGGAAAGCCCAGGATGTCTACTTTCCAACGCAGTTGAGAGCGTGCCGATTGGGCTTCTGTAGCTCCAGAAAATCCACTTCGAGTGCAGGGAGGTCAGAATCCAACAGCATCTGCAGTCCTTTTCAGCCTCTAAATCAGATTTTTGCTCAGGACCCTCAATTTCAGCCAGAAAATACCTGAAATCACAGAAAAATACACAAACTCATAGTAAAGTCCAGAAAAGTGAATTTTAATTAAAAACCAATAAAAATATACTAAAAACTAACTAAATCATACTAAAAACATACTAAAAACAATGCCAAAAAGCGTATAAATTATCCGCTCATCACTTGCCATCCATCTTGCATCTTGAATATGCTCCTATTTGCTTCTTACTACTTGTTTAATTGCTCATATTCTACTTTCAGGATGTCGGACAAAGGAAAGAGGAAGAGAACACCAAAACATACTCTTGCCTCACTTCAAGCATATGCTCAACGAACCTCTAGATCTCGCCCTGACCTTCCGGATTAGCACCGGGGACGATGCTTAATCTTAAGTGTAGGGAGGTCGCCGTTGGCACTACATTTTGGGCGCATTTCCTAGTTATATTTTCCTAACATTGTGTTAGATATTTTGGACACATTTTGGTTGTTGCATACTCTTTTATTTTGGATGTTAGATATTAGTAGATTTTTCTCTATATAGTTATCTTCTTAGTAGCTTGTAGTTGTGATTAGAAAATATTTTGGAATTATTAAGACATAGTCAACCCTTTTACATATGAAATTTGTTTTAATTGAAAATAGAAAGGGAAAACTAAGAAATTTTGGAATTTTTCAATCACAACAATGCTTAGTCAAAATAATGGAACTTTTCAAGGAACCCATCTAGAGAGCACAACCCAATTGATTAAAAAAAATATTTTTATGTAACTTGCTTGAATTCATACTTTGTGAAGCATGTATTGAGCTAAGAACACAAGCTTGTGAGACTTGAGCCTATTGATGTGGTTACATTTTATAACCACTTATTTTCCATTCTTGTGTGCAATTATTCTTTTTCTATGATTGCAATCCTTGATTTGCTTGATTCTATATGTCCATTTATTTCTTGTATTCATGCATTTGTATGATTGAGACCATTATTTCATTAGCCCACTTACCCAAATAGCCTACCTTTTACTCTCCATTGTTAGCCAATTTTGAGCCTACGCTTAACCAACTTATTCTCATTTTAGCTCATTACAAGTCCAAGGCGAAAAACCAATGAAAGTCCTTCGCTTGGATCTTTGATTAGCCTAGGCTAGTGAGAGTGTTTATTATTCAAAGTTGGTGAGGCTTGGGAATATTGGATGGGATAAAAAGGGTAGTACACTTTCATATTTAGGAATTGGAAATATATTCATGTATTGATTGAATGTATAGACTTTATGCATTGATATTCTTGTGTGTAGCTTGAAAGAAAAAAAAACAAGAGAAAAAGAAAATTCTCAAAGAAAAAAAAAAGGAAAGAAAAAGCAATATAGAAAAAAAAGAAAAAAAATATAGAAAAAAAAAGAAAGCAACAAAAAGGGGACAAAATGCCCCAAAGTGAAGCTTAATAAAAGGGAATCAATGCATAAGTGTTATGAATCAAGAAATAAGATGCATGAATATGTAAGAAAAAGTGAAGAATGGGTAGTTAGAGTAGCTTGAATTTGTATAGATCATTATATAGGTTAGGTGGGAAAGTCTATACTAATCAAAGATCTAAACTCTAGTCCACTTAACCATAAATGATCCTACCTTGACCCTAACCCCATTACAACCTAAATGAAAGACCTCATGATGAATGTATGCATGCATTGAATAGGTGTTGATTGTTAGAAGAAAATCAAATTTTGGAAAGCATGATTAGAAGAGAATTGAGTGAATTAACCCTTAGACACTTGAGTGAATAGAGCGGATACACATCCGGTGAGGGTTCAAAAGTTCAATTACATGTCTTCACCATATTATCTGTATTCTTGCAAGCTTGGATTTCTTTTGATAATTCAGTCGCTGTTGACCCTCTCAGTATAGGACTCATCATCATCCCCAGTATGAGGTAGGCAGAGTGTCTCTCTCACACTCGACAGGCCAAAGTCAAGGATCCGCCCTCTGACTATCGTGCGCTAGTTCATAGGGTTAGGATTTACGCCCTTCACATGCTTGTATATGACTTAAGCATTGGTGTAAAACTCTTAGACCATCAGTTTGCCCACCTTGGTCACTGGGTTACACAATGTGTCCCAATCCTTCCTTCGAATTTCAGCTTAAATTTCCAAATATTCCTCCGATTTGAGATCAAATCGGACCTCCAGAAATAACCTTCTTTTGCCCAGTGATTTCATGAAAGTGGTCCTCATGTACCTTGGAACTATACCGGTTTGCATCATATGGACTTGTCACTGGGGCTTTAATTTCTCTTTTTTCTTTCTAGAGGAAGACTCCCTGGTCTTGGGGCCATAAATAATAATTAATGAAAAAGAAACGCGGTGCGGCCACACCAAAGTTAAGAGATTTGTTCGTCCTCGAGCAAAGAAAAAGAAAATATAAGGAAGAAGAAAGTAAATGGTGGTAATGGATGAAAAAAATTAAGAAAAATAATAATGGAGAATAGATGAAAATAGTAGGAATAGTAAAAGAAAATGGAGGGGTATGGGAAGTGAAAAGAAAAATGGGTTTGGAATTGGAAGGGTAAAAGAAAGATAAGAGAGGGTTAAGTGAATTTATGTTGTGTGAAAAAGGAAGGAGAAAAGGGTTATATATAGATGGAGGGTGATGGGTTCAGTTAGGGGAAGGGGATGAGGAGGGAAAAAAGCAAATGGGATTAAATTGGGGGGTTGGGGTTAGGGTAGGTGAAAATGGGAATCGTAGGAAGTAAATATGGAATGGAGGTTTGTGTAATGAAAAAAAAGGGGGAGAATCGTGGGGAATGGGGGTAAACTGATTGGGGAGTGGGTTGATGGGTGTGGAGCCCACGAATATTCTATTTTTCCAATTTCAAGCCCCCTTGAATTAGATACCCAGTCGCTACTAGCGCTAAATGCCTGCTTCGGCGTTTAGCGTCGATAGCGCTTTTTTTAAGGATAAAGGCTTGGCGCTAAACGCCCAGGTCCGCATTTAGCACCAAGAAGGCAAAGAGAACTTCACATGTTATAGCTACCTTGGCGCTAAACGCCCAGCTTGGCGTTTAGCGCCATTGAGACAGTGGCTGATTCTTGGGATTCTTGCTCCTCGATGCTAACGCTCAATCTGGCTTTTAGCGCCACCTCCACAGTAAGGTTACCTCAAACTGCATGTCTTGTGGCACTAAACGCCAGGTCGGGGCATTTAGCACCACACCTCCAGTGAGCTTGTCTTGATTTTCGTGTTTCTCGGCGGTAAACGCCCAACAGGGCACCCGAGGTCAATTTCATCCATGGTGGTCTGTTTTTCCTTCTGATTTCTCCTGTTCCTGTTTTCAACACTTTGCATGACTAAAACACACATAAAAATAGGGAAAACTCTGGAAAGTAGAAGAAAAAAATAATCAACACCAAAATTAAAATAACTATAAAACTAAGGATACAGATAGCTGGGTTGCCTCTCAATATACGCTTCTTTAACGTCACTAGCTTGACGATCAACTCTGCTAAGTCAACAAATGAGCAGACCTCTGACGATCAATCGTGCCCCCGAGATAGTGTTTCAGCTTCTAGTCATTGATAGTGAACTTTCTATCTGAGTTTTCTTCCTGAGGTTACATATGATACGGCGACACTTTGGTTACCACAAAAGGTCATGACCACCGGGATTTCAACTTCCCAGGAAAAAGCTTGAACCTTGAATTGAACAATAAGACTTTCTGGCCTAGCTCAAATGCTCCGGTGGATATTGATGAGCGGATAATTTGTATACTTTTTGGCATCATTTTTAGTATGTTTTTAGTATCTTTTAGTTAGTTTTTATTATATTTTTATTAGTTTTTAATTAAAATTCACTTTTCTGGACTTTACTATGAGTTTGTGTGTTTTTCTGTGATTTCAGGTATTTTCTGGCTGAAATTGAGGGACCTGAGCAAAAATCTGATTCTGAGACCAAAAAGGACTGCAGATGCTGTTGGATTCTGACCTCCCTGCATTCGAAGCGGATTTTCTGGAGCTACAGAAGCCCAATTGGCGCGCTCTCAACGGCGTTGGAAAGTAGACATCCTGGGATTTCCAGCAATATATAATAGTCCATACTTTGCCCAAGATTTGATGGCCCAAACCGGCGTTCAAAGTCACCTCAAGAAATCCCAGCGTTAAACGCTGGAACTGGCACCCAAATGGGAGTTAAACGCCCAAACTGGCACCAAAGCTGGCGTTTAACTCCAAGAAGAGTCTCTACACGAAATTGCTTCATTGCTCAGCCCAAGCACACACCAAGTGGGCCCGGAAGAGGATTTTTATGTCATTTACTCATTTCTGTACACCCTAGGCTACTAGTTTCTTATAAGTAGGACCTTTTACTATTGTATAGAAATCTTTTGATCACTTTTAGATCTCTAGATCATCTTTGAACATTTTAGTTCTTAGATCATTGGGAGGCTGGCCATTCGGCCATGCCTAGACCTTATGCTTATGTATTTTCAACGGTGGAGTTTCTACACACCATAGATTAAGGTGTGGAGCTCTGCTGTACCTCGAGTATTAATGCAATTACTATTGTTCTTCCATTCAAATTCCGCTTGTTCTTTATCCAAGATATCACTTGTTCTTCAACATGATGAAGGTGATGATTGACGCCCATCACCATTCTCACCCATGAACAAGGTGACTGACAACCATTCTTGTTCTACAAGCATCTGAGGCTTAGTGAATATCTCTTGGATTCCTGATTGCACGATGCATGGTTGATCGCCTGACAACCGAGTGCTCGCCTGACAAACGAGCCAACCATTCCGTGAGATCAGAGTCTTCGTGGTATAGGCAAGAACTGATGGCAGCATTCAAGAGAATCCGGAAGGTCTAACCTTGTCTGTGGTATTCTGAGTAGGATTCAATGATTGAATGACTGTGACGTGCTTCAAACCTGTAACCTACTGGGCGTTAGTGACAGACGCAAAAGAGTTATTCTATTCCGGTAGGGGAGGGAACCGAACCGGTGATTGGCCGTACTGTGACAGAGTATTGAGCATTAGCTTTCACTGCGAGGATGGGAGGTAGCTGCTGACAACAGTGAGACCCTATACGAGCTTGCCATGGAAAGGAGTAAGAAGGGTTGGATGAAGACAGTAGGAAAGCAGAGAGACGGAAGGGAAGGCATCTTCATGCGCTTATCTGAAGTTCCTACCAATGAATTACATAAGTATCACTATCTTTATCTTTATGTTATTTTCGTTCATCACCATATATATCTGAGTTTGCCTGACTAAGATTTACAAGATGACCATAGCTTGCTTCAATACTAACAATCTCCGTGGGATCGACCCTTACTCACGTAAGGTTTATTACTTGGACGACCCAGTGCACTTGCTGGTTAGTTGTGCGAAGTTGTGTAATGCCATGGTATTGAGCTACCACGTTTCTGGAGCCATTACCAGGGATTATGAGAGTTGTGAAAAAGTATAGTTCACAATTTCGCGCACCAAGTTTTTGGCGCCGTTGCCGGGGATTGTTCTAGTTTTGAGCAAGCCTTTGGTAACATCAGTGCCAAGATCCGGCAACAACATCAATTTTTTGGTGTTATTGCCCGGGATTGTTCAGGCTGGACAACTGACGGTTCATCTTGTTGCTTAGATTAGGTATTTTTTTTTCGAAATTCTTGAAGATGAATTCTAGAGTTTCATGATGATTTGTTGAAATTTGGCTGGCTGAGAAGCCATGTCTAATCTGATTGGACCGAGGTTTCAACTTATCACCACAAGAGCTTGTTGATTTCGTATCAATCTTGCTTTTGGAGCAGTGATTTGCTAAGGCTTGGCTGACCTCTGGTCATGTCTAGTGTTTTGGACCGAAGCTTTCTTTGGAAGCTTGGCTGGCTGTGAAGCCATGTCTAATTCCTGGACCGGAGTCTTAGACTAGCATTGCACTGATTCCTGGAATTCTCATTAAGAATTTTGATACCTTTTTCCACTTAATTTTCGAAAAACACAAAAAAATTTAAAAAATCATAAAATTCAAAAATATTTCTTGTTTGAGTCTAGTGTCTCATCCTAAGTTTGGTGTCAATTACATGCATTCATATGTCTTAGTGATCTTCAAGATGTTCTTGATGATTCACTTGCTCTAATCTTTGAATTCTATTGACTTGAGTATTTTGTGTGTCTCATATGCATTTTCAGTTCATTAGTGTCAGTAGTATACAAACTGCTAAGTTTGGTGTCTTGCATGCATTGTTATTTGATTCTTGTTGCATTTTAATTATTAAAAATCCAAAAATATTTTTAATTTGTGTCTTTTCAAGTCAATGATACAAAGGATTGAAGATTCAGAACACACTGCAGAGGAATTATACAGAAAAAGCTGAGCATTCAAAAATGCCCAGTGAAGAAGGCAGACTGGCGTTTAAACGCCAGCCAGGGCACCTGGTTGGGCGTTTAACGCCCAAAGAGGTAGCATTTTGGGCGTTAAACGCCAGAATGTATACCATTCTGGGCGTTTAACGCCAGGATGGTGCTAGGGGGAAGATTTTGTTTTCAAATCAATTTTTTTTCAAGTTTTCAAAGTTTTTCAAAACCAAATCTTTTTCAAATCATATCTTTTCAATCAAATGTTTTCAAAATCAATTTCTTTCCTTTTTCAAAGATACTTACTAACAATTAATGATTTGATTGAACATTTTTTTGCCTTTTCCATTAAGGAAGGTTTTATGTTTGAATCATATCTTTTCTTGTTAGGCAAGTCATCAATTTTTTTTTAAATCACATCTTTTCAAATTGTTTTCAAAACATATCTTTCAAATTATTTTCAAATCATATCTTCTCAATCACATCTTTTTAAAACCATGACTTTTCAATCAAATCTTTTTAACCTCATTTTTTTAAATAGTTTTCAATCAAATCTTTTTAATTTCTAAATTCTAAATCTTTTTCAAAAAATCACTTGATCTCTTTTTCACTTTGAATTTTCGAAAATTATCAAACAGTTTTTCAAAATGTTTTCAAACTTTTTAATTTAATTTTCGAAAATTCTCTTCCCTCCTTCCCACATCCTTCTATTTATGGACTAACACTATCCCTTAATGCAAAATTCGAACTCCATCTTCTTGGACAAGTTCGAATTTTCTACTTCTATTTTCTACCCTTCTTTTCCTCTGACACCTCAAGGAATCTCTATACTGTGACATAGAGGATTCCATATTTTCTTGTTCTCTTCTCTTTCATATGAGCAGGAACAAAGACAAAGGCATTCTTGTTGAAGCTGACCCTGAACCTGAAAGGACCTTGAAGCGAAAGCTAAGAGAAGCTAAGACTCAACTCTCTGTTGAGGACCTGACCGAATTCTTCAAGGAAGAAGAACACATGGCAGCCGAAAACAACAACAATGCCAACAATGCAAGGAAGGTGCTGGGTGACTTTACTGCACCTACTCCCAACTTCTATGGGAGAAGCATCTCTATCCCTGCCATTGGAGCAAACAACTTTGAGCTTAAGCCTCAATTAGTTTCTCTAATGCAACAGAATTGCAAGTTCCATGGACTTCCAATGGAAGATCCTCATCAGTTCTTAGCTGAATTCTTGCAAATCTGTGACACAGTCAAGACTAATGGGGTTGACCCTGAGGTCTATAGACTGATGCTATTCCCTTTTGCTGTAAGAGACAGAGCTAGAATATGGTTGGACTCTCAACCTAAAGAAAGCCTGGACTCTTGGGAAAAGCTAGTCAATGCCTTCTTGGCAAAGTTCTTTCCACCTCAAAAATTGAGTAAGCTTAGAGTGGAAGTCCAAACCTTCAGACAGAAGGATGGAGAATCCCTCTATGAAGCTTGGGAAAGATACAAACAATTAATCAGAAAGTGTCCCTCAGACATGCTTTCTGAATGGAGCATCATAGGTATTTTCTATGATGGTCTCTCTGGACTATCCAAGATGTCTTTGGATAGCTCTGCTGGAGGATCTCTTCATCTGAAGAAGATGCCTACAGAGGCTCAAGAGCTAATTGAAATGGTTGCAAATAACCAATTCATGTACACTTCTGAAAGAAATCCTGTAAACAATGGGACTAGTCAGAAGAAAGGAGTTCTTGAGATTGACACTCTGAATGCCATATTGGCTCAGAACAAGATATTGACTCAACAAGTCAATTTGATTTCTCAAAGTCTGTCTGGAATGCAAAATGCACCAAACAGTACTAAGGATGCTTCATCTGAGGAAGAAGCTTATGATCCTGAGAACCCTTCAATGGAAGAGATGAATTACCTAGGAGAACCCTATGGAAACACCTATAATTCTTCATGGAGAAATCACCCAAATTTCTCATGGAAGAATCAAGAGAGACCTCAACAAGGTTTCAATAATAATGGTGGAAGAAACAGGTTTAGCAATGGCAAGCCTTTTCCATCATCTTCTCAGCAACAGACAGAGAGTTCTAAGCAGAATACTTCTGACTTAGCAACAATGGTCTCTGATCTAATAAAGACCACTCAAAGTTTCATGAATGAAACAAGGTCCTCCATCAGAAATTTGGAAGGACAAGTAGGATAGCTGAGCAAGAAAGTTACTGAACTCCCTCCTAGCACTCTTCCAAGTAATACAGAAGAAAATCCAAAAGGAGAGTGCAAAGCCAAAACCATGGCCGAATTTGGAGAGGAAAGAGAGGAAGAAGACGCCACTGAGAAAGACCCCAGTGGGCGTGCACCACTCTCCTCTGAGTTCCTCACTGAGGAACCTTGGGAATCTGAGGCTCAAAATGAGACCATAGAGATTCCATTGGACTTACTTCTGCCATTCATGAGCTCTGATGAGTATTCTTCCTCTGAAGAGGATGAGTATGTTACTGAAGAGCAAGTTGCTAAATACCTTGGAGCAATCATGAAACTAAATGACAAGTTATTTGGAAATGAGACTTGGGAGGATGAACCTCCCTTGCTCACCAAAGAACTGGATGACTTGTCTAGGCAGAAACTGCCTCAAAAGAGGCAGGATCCTGGGAAGTTTTCTATACCTTGTACCATAGGCACCATAACCTTCAAGAAGGCCTTGTGTGACTTAGGGTCAAGTGTGAACCTCATGCCCCTCTCTGTAATGGAGAAATTAGGGATCTTAGAGGTGCAAGCTGCAAGAATCTCATTAGAGATGGCAGACAACTCAAGAAAACAAGCCCATGGACTTGTAGAGGATGTTCTGGTTAAAGTTGAAGACCAGTACATTCCTACTGATTTCATAGTCCTAGAGACTGGGAAGTGCATGGATGAATCCATCATCCTTGGCAGACCCTTCCTAGCCACAGCAAAGGCTGTGATTGATGTTGACAGAGGAGAGTTAATCATTCAAGTGAATGAAAAATCCTTGGTGTTTAAGGCCCAAGGATATTCCTCTGTCATCATGGAGAGGAAGCATGAAGAGCTCCTCTCAAAACAGAGCCAAACAGAGCCCCCACAGTCAAACTCTAAGTTTGGTGTTGGGAGGCTACAACCAAACTCTAAGTTTGGTGTTGAAACCCCACATTCAAACTCTAAGTTTGGTGTTGGGAGGTTTCAACACGGTTCTGAGCATTTCTGAGGCTCCATGAGAGCCCTCTGTCAAGCTAATGACATTAAAGAAGCGCTTGTTGGGAGGCAACCCAATGTTTTATAATTAATTATTTTCTTTTGTTATTTTATCTTTTTTGTAGGTTGATGATCATAAGAAGTCACAAAAACAATGAAAAAAGCAAAAACAGAATGAAAAACAGGAAGAAAAACAGCACACCCTGGAGGAGAAGAAACTGGCGTTCAAACGCCAGTAATGCTAGCTGTTGGGCGTTTAACGCCCAGTCTGGCACCATTCTGGGCGTTTAACGCCAGAAAGGGGCACCAGACTGGCGTTAAACGCCAGTAAAGGGCAAGAACCTGGCGTTAAACGCCAGGAATGGGCACCAGCCCGGCGTTTAACGCCAGAAATGGCTCAAAACGTGATTTTGAGCAACATTTGGTGCAGGGATGACTTTTCCTTGACACTACAGGATCTGTGGACCCCACAGGACCCTACCATCACTCTCTCTCTTCTTCCCCCATTCACCAATCACCTCAACACCTCTTCCCCAAAAACCCCTCACCTATCAAATCCCATCTTTCTCTTCACCACTCACATCCATCCTTCATAAATCCCCACCAACCTCACCCTTCAAATTCAAACCACTTTCCCTCCCATACCCACCCTCCATGGCCGAACCATTACCCCCCTCTCTCCTATAAATACCCTTCTTTAACTCTTCATTTTCACACAACCTAAACACCCTTTCTTCCCCCTCTTTGGCCGAATACACCACCATCTCCCTCTTCCTCATTTCTTCTTCTTCTACTCTCTTCTTTCTTCTTTTGCTCGAGGACGAGCAAACATTTTAAGTTTGGTGTGGTAAAAGCGTTGCTTTTTCGTTTTTCCATAACCATTTATGGCATCCAAGGCCGGAGAAACCTCTAAAAAGAGGAAAGGGAAGGCAAAAGCTTCCACCTCTGAGTCATGGGAGATGGATAGATTCCTCTCAAGGGTGCATCAAGACCACTTCTATGAAGTTGTGGCCTTGAAGAAGGTGATCTCTGAGGTCCCCTTTTCACTCAAAAAGGGTGAATATCCAGAGATCCGCCATGAGATCCGAAGAAGAGGTTGGGAAGTTCTTACCAACCCCATTCAACAAGTCGGAATCTTGATGGTTCAAGAGTTCTATGCCAATGCATGGATCACAAAGAACCATGACCAAAGTGTGAACCCGAATCCAAAGAATTATCTCACTATGGTTCGGGGGAAATACTTGGATTTTAGTCCGGAGAGTGTGAGGGTGGCGTTCAACTTGCCTATGATGCAAGGAGATGAGCATCCTTACACTAGAAGGGTCAACTTTGATCAAAGGTTGGACCAAGTCCTCACAGTCATATGTGAAGAGGGCGCACAATGGAAGCAAGATTCAAGAGGAAAGCCGGTCCAATTGAGAAGGCATGACCTCAAGCCCGTGGCTAGAGGATGGTTAGAGTTCATACAACGCTCAATCATCCCCACTAGCAACCGGTCCGAAGTTACCATAGACCGGGCCATCATGATCCATAGTATCATGATTGGAGAAGAAATAGAGGTTCATGAGGTTATAGCCCAAGAACTCTATAAGGTGGCGGACAAGACCTCCACCTTGGCAAGGTTAGCCTTTCCTCATCTCATTTGTCACCTCTGTTATTCAGTTGGAGTTGACATAGAGGGAGACATTCCCATTGATGAGGACAAGCCCATCACCAAGAAAAGGATGGAGTACACAAGAGATCTCACTCATCATGAGATCCCTGAGATTCCTCAAGGGATGAATTTTCCTCCACAAAACTATTGGGAGCAACTAAACACCCCCCTAGGAGAACTAAGTTCCAACATGGGACAACTGAGGGTGGAGCATCAAGAACACTCCATCATCCTTCATGAAATTAGAGAAGATCAAAGAATCATGAGGGAGGAGCAACAAAGACAAGGAAGAGACATTGAGGAGCTCAAGCACTCCATAGGATCTTCAAGAGCAAGAAAGAGCCGCCATCACTAAGGTGGACCCGTTCCTTGATTTCCTTGTTCTTTATTCTTCTGTTTTTCGAATTTTAATGCTTATGTTTATCCATGTTTGTGTCTTGTGATCATTAGTGTCTTAGTGTCTATGCCTTAAAGTTATGAATGTCCTATGAATCCATCACCTTTCTTTAATAAAAAACGTGCTTAAATTGAAAAGGAAAGAATTGCATGAATTCTGAATTTTATAATAGTTTAATTATTTTGATGTGGTGGCAACACTTTTGTTCTCTGAATGTATGCTTGAACAGTGCATATGTCTTTTGAATTTGTGGTTCATGAATGTTGGCTCTTGAAAGAATGATGAAAAAGGAGACATGTTACTGAGGATCTGAAAAATCAATAAAATGATTCTTGAAGCAAGAAAAAGCATTTCAAAAAAAAAAAAAACCGAAAAAAAAAACGAGAAAAAAAAAAGAGAAAGAGAAAGGAATAAGAGTTGTGATCCAAGGCAATAAGAGTGTGCTTAAGAACCCTGGACACCTCTAATTGGGGACTTTAGCAAAGCTGAGTCACAATCTGAAAAGGTTCACCCAATTATGTGTCTGTGGCATGTATGTATCCGGTGGTAATACTGGAAGACAGAGTGCTTTGGGCCACAGCCAAGACTCAATAAATAGCTATGTTCAAGAATCATCATACTTTACTAAGAGAATCATTAACACTATCTGGATTCTAAGTTCCTAAAGAAGCCAACCATTCTGGATTTCAAAGGATAGAGTGAGATGCCAAAACTGTTCGGAGGCAAAAAGTTAAAAGCCCCGCTCATCTGATTAATACTGATCTTCACAGATGTTTTTGGAATTCATTGCATATTCTCTTCTTTTTATCTTATTTGATTTTCAGTTGCTTGAGGACAAGCAACAATTTAAGTTTGGTGTTGTGATGAGCGGATAATTTGTATACTTTTTGGCATCATTTTTAGTATGTTTTTAGTATCTTTTAGTTAGTTTTTATTATATTTTTATTAGTTTTTAATTAAAATTCACTTTTC
Organism: Arachis stenosperma; assembly: GCF_014773155.1. Taxonomy (NCBI): domain Eukaryota; kingdom Viridiplantae; phylum Streptophyta; class Magnoliopsida; order Fabales; family Fabaceae; genus Arachis; species Arachis stenosperma. The sequence goes on from NC_080383.1 coordinate 76,269,354, forward strand.
TGGACTTTACTATGAGTTTGTGTGTTTTTCTATGATTTCAGGTATTTTCTGGCTGAAATTGAGGGACCTGAGCAAAAATCTGATTCTGAGACCAAAAAGGACTGCAGATGCTGTTGGATTCTGACCTCCCTGCATTCGAAGCGAATTTTCTGGAGCTACAGAAGCCCAATTGGCGCGCTCTCAACGGCGTTGGAAAGTAGACATCCTGGGCTTTCCAGCAATATATAATAGTCCATACTTTGCCCAAGATTTGATGACCCAAACCGGCGTTCAAAGTCACCTCAAGAAATCCCAGCGTTAAACGCTGGAACTGGCACCCAAATGGGAGTTAAACGCCCAAACTGGCACCAAAGCTGGCGTTTAACTCCAAGAAGAGTCTCTACACGAAATTGCTTCATTGCTCAGCCCAAGCACACACCAAGTGGGCCCGGAAGAGGATTTTTATGTCATTTACTCATTTCTGTACACCCTAGGCTACTAGTTTCTTATAAGTAGGACCTTTTACTATTGTATAGAAATCTTTTGATCACTTTTAGATCTCTAGATTATCTTTGAACATTTTAGTTCTTAGATCATTGGGAGGCTGGCCATTCGGCCATGCCTAGACCTTATGCTTATGTATTTTCAACGGTGGAGTTTCTACACACCATAGATTAAGGTGTGGAGCTCTGCTGTACCTCGAGTATTAATGCAATTACTATTGTTCTTCCATTCAAATTCCGCTTGTTCTTTATCCAAGATATCACTTGTTCTTCAACATGATGAAGGTGATGATTGACGCCCATCACCATTCTCACCCATGAACAAGGTGACTGACAACCATTCTTGTTCTACAAGCATCTGAGGCTTAGTGAATATCTCTTGGATTCCTGATTGCACGATGCATGGTTGATCGCCTGACAACCGAGTGCTCGCCTGACAAACGAGCCAACCATTCCGTGAGATCAGAGTCTTCGTGGTATAGGCAAGAACTGATGGCAGCATTCAAGAGAATCCGGAAGGTCTAACCTTGTCTGTGGTATTCTGAGTAGGATTCAATGATTGAATGACTGTGACGTGCTTCAAACCTGTAACCTACTGGGCGTTAGTGACAGACGCAAAAGAGTTATTCTATTCCGGTAGGGGAGGGAACCGAACCGGTGATTGGCCGTACTGTGACAGAGTATTGAGCATTAGCTTTCACTGCGAGGATGGGAGGTAGCTGCTGACAACAGTGAGACCCTATACGAGCTTGCCATGGAAAGGAGTAAGAAGGGTTGGATGAAGACAGTAGGAAAGCAGAGAGACGGAAGGGAAGGCATCTTCATGCGCTTATCTGAAGTTCCTACCAATGAATTACATAAGTATCACTATCTTTATCTTTTATGTTATTTTCGTTCATCACCATATATATCTGAGTTTGCCTGACTAAGATTTACAAGATGACCATAGCTTGCTTCAATACTAACAATCTCCGTGGGATCGACCCTTACTCACGTAAGGTTTATTACTTGGACGACCCAGTGCACTTGCTGGTTAGTTGTGCGAAGTTGTGTAATGCCATGGTATTGAGCTACCACGTTTCTGGAGCCATTACCAGGGATTATGAGAGTTGTGAAAAAGTATAGTTCACAATTTCGCGCACCAGATATCTTCTTACAATACCACACCTTGGTCTTCTTTTTATAGAGTTTAGCATTCTCATAAGTAGAGTTTCTGAACTCACCATGCTCATTCAGTTGAAAGAGCCTCTTTTCTCCTACGTTCTTGACATCAAAATTCAGGAACTTTGTTGCCCAATATGCTCTGTTCTCCAACTCAAGTGGCAAGTGACAGACCTTCTCATAGACCAACTAATAGGGGGACATACCAATAGGAGTCTTGAATGCCGTCCGATACACCTAGAGAGCATCATCAATCTTTCTAGCCCAGTTCTTCCGTGAAGTACCGATGGTCTTTTCCAAAATTCTCTTAAGTTCTTTATTAGAGACTTCAATCTGCCCACTTGTCTAAGGGTGATAATGGGTTGCCACTTTATGATGGACTCCATATCTCTGAAGAAGTGAGTCCAACTGTTTGTTGCAAAAAATGGCTTCCTCCATCACTAATTATTGTCCTTGAAACACTAAACCGGCTGAAAATATACCTCCAAAGAAAGCTCATCACCATTTTGGCATCATTAGTGGGTAAAGGCACTGCTTCCACCCACTTGGACACATAATCCACTGCCACCAAAATACACGTGTTTGACTATGAGGGTGGAAAGGGTCTCATGAAGTCAATACCATACACATCAAATAACTCAATCTCTAGTATTCTTTGCTGTGGCATCTCATGGTTGTGGGGAAGATTCTCCACTCTCTAGCACTTGTCACAGTTCATCACAAAATCCGGAGCATCTCTAAAGAGAGTCGGTCAATAAAAATTGCTCTGGAGGACCTTAGTTGCTGTCCTCTCACCACCAAAGTGGCCTTCGTACTTGGAACCATGACAATGCCAAAGAATCTGATGTGTTTCCTCATCTGAGACACAACGCCAGATTATACCATCTAAGCATCTCATAAAAGGATAAGGTTCTTCCCATAAGAAGTACTTTGCATCATTTAAAAGCCTTTTAACATGCTGTTTAGTATATCCTTGGGAATGAACCTCATGGCCTTGTAGTTTGTAATATCTGCAAACCATAGAGCCCTCTGAATCATAAAAGTTGCTCATCTGGGAAGGTCTCAGTCATAGGAGCAGACTCTTGCTTTCCTTTTTCAGGCTCAATCTTGAAAAGATGGCTAGCCACTTGGTTTTCTAACCCTTTCTTGTCTCTAATCTCAATATCAAACTCCTAAAGAAGGAGCACCCACCTAATCAACCTTAATGTAGTATCCTATTTAATTAGAATGTACTTGAGAGTAGCATGATCAGTAAAAGCAATTACCTTAGAACTAATCAAATAGGAGCTAAATTTATCAAAAGCATAAACTATAGCTAATAATTCTTTTTCTGTAGTTATGTAATTCTTTTGCGTGTCATTTAGCACACATCTAGCATAGTAAATGACGTGCATAAGCTTGTCTTGTCTCTGTCCCAAGACAGCTCCTATGGCATGATCAATAGTATCACACATCAATTCAAATAGTAAATCTCAGTTAGCAGGAGATATGATGGGAGCAGAGACAAGCCTAGCTTTTAGAGTCTCAAAAGCATGCAAACAATCATCATCAAAACAAAAAAGAAATGTCTGCAACCAAGAGGTTACTCAAAGGCTTAGCAATTATAGAAAAATCCTTTATAAATCTCTTATAAAATACTGCATGTCCCAAGAAACTCCGGATTGCCTTTACACTAGTGGGTGGTGGTAGTTTTTCAATCACCTCCACCTTAGCTTTATCAACCTCAATTTCTTTACTTGAAATTCGGTGCCCAAGAACAATACCTTTAGTTACCATAAACTTTTTTCCAATTCAAAACAAGGTTTGTTTCTTGGCACCGCTTCAAGACTAAGGAAAGGTGTCTCAGGTAAGAATCAAAAGAATTACTAAATATAGAAAAATCACCCATAAATACCTCAACAAACATTTTAACCATGTCAGAAAATATGGAAAACATGCACCTCTAAAAAGTTGTTGGGGCATTACACAGTCCAAACAGCATCCTCCGATAAGCAAATACACCAAAGGAGAATGTGAATGTCGTCTTCTCTTGATCTTGAGGGTCCACTACAATCTAATTATAGCCAGAATAACCATCTAGAAAATAGTAAAAAGCATGTCCGGCTAACCTCTCAAGCATCTGATCAATGAAAGGAAAGGAAAAGTGATCCTTCTTTGTTGCACTGTTGAGCCTCCTGTAATCAATACATATGTGCCACCCTGTGACGGTTCTTGTAAGACTAAGCTCATTCTTCTCATTCTTGACCAATGTCACCCCTCTTTTCATGGGAACCACTTGCACATGACTCATCCATGGATTTTCAGAAATTGGATAAATTATCCAGGCTTTCCAAAGCTTCATAGCCTCTTTTTAGACCACTTCTTTCATGGTTGGATTGAGCCGCCTTTGTGGTTGCACTACCGGTTTAGTAACTTTCTCAAGTAGGATCTTGTGCATATACTTAGACAGACAGATCCCCTTCAAGTCACTAATGATCCACCCAAGAGCTGTTTCATGACTCTTAAGCACTTGCAACAATGTTTCCTCTTCCTCATGCCTCAGAGAACTGCTAATAATCACTAGATAAGAATCATGCTGGCCTAGAAATATATTCTTCAAAGAGGAAGGTAAGGACTTTAACTCAACCTTTAGAGGCCCTTCCTCTGTAGTAGGCGTGTGTGGCTTCTCCCCCTGAGGTGATGATTCATCAATTTCAAGCAAATTATTCTCAGAAGGGGATTTCAGAATACCATCTAGCTCTTCAGCTTTAAATACTTCTTGAATCAGTGGCTCAATAAGATCAACTCTCATACATCCCTCAGAATTACTAGGATGTTGTAGAGCCTCAAGCACATTAAGGACAACCTCTTTTTCATTGACCCTTAAAGCCAATTTACCCTTTTGCACATCAATAAGGGCTCTTCCTGTAGCTAACAAGGGTATCCTCAAAATAATAAATGCATTTTTGTCCTCTTTCATATCCAATATTACAAAATCAACAGGAAAAATAAATGGTTCTACTTTCATAAATAAATTCTCAACAAATCCCAAAGGAAACTTAATTGAATAGTCAACAAGTTGAAGAGAAATACGAGTAGGTTTTACCTCATCAATTTGGAGCCTTCTCATCAAGAAAAGTGGCATGAAGTTGATGATAGCTCTAAGATCACATAATACCCTCTGAATAGTGATATCACCAATGGTGCAACAAATCAAAAACCTTCCTGGATCTTGCATCTTCTCAGGGAGATCCTTCTGAATAATAGCACTGCATTTCTTTGTTAGCACCACGGTTTCAGTCTCCTTCCAATTTCTCTTGTTAGTCAACAACTCCTTCATAAACTTAGCATAAAGAGGCATTTGTTCAAAGTCCTCTCCAAAAGGAATGTTGAAATGAAGCTTCTTGAAAACCTTTAAAAATTTGGAAAACTACTTGTCTTTAGATGCCTTCTAAAGTCTCTGAGGATATGGCATCTTAGACTTGTACTCAGGTGCTTTAGACTTTGCCAGATATTGCTCAATATCAACTGGAAAGGGGTCATTTGAATGCCTTGGAGAGGCGTGTTCTTCTTAGCTCTTAGCCTCCTCTGGAGCTTCTTTTCTACCGGCTTCTCACTTACTTTTGCTTCTGAACCTGTTACCTTACTACTTCTCAAATGTATGGCTTTGCACTCTTCCCATGGATTAGACATTGTATCACTAGGGAAGGTATTAGGAGGCCTCTCAGGTGCTTGCTTACTCAACTGGCCCACTTAAATCTCTAAGTTTTTGAGTGAAGCTCTGGTTTTCTGGATAAAATTATGAGTGCTCTTGGAGAGTTCTGCAACTATAGATTCCAAGTCAGATGATTTCTAAGAATGAGAAGGTGCTTGTTGTGGTTAAGAGGGTTAAAGCTGGCGGTTGTTGAAGTTGTTCTAATTAAAATTGCCCTGCAAATTATTGTTGAAATTCTGTTGCCTCTGTGGTTTATTCCCCCAAACAAAATTTAGGTGATTTCTCCACCCCAGATTATAAGTCTTTGAGAATAGATCATTATTGGGGGGTCTAGAGGAGTTGCCCATGTAATTAACCTGTTCAGGAAAAAAATTGACCATACCACTTGTGTCAAAGGAAGTATGTTATGTATTGATGGCTGAGAGTTGCAATCCACTTAAGTGTTGAGTAATAGCACTAATCTGTTGAGATATGGCTTTGTTCTGAGCAATAATTGTGTCAAAAGCATCCAATTCCATTACTCTTTTTCTCACAGAGGTCCTTTCAGAACAATACAAATATTAGTTGTTAGCAACCATCTCAATCAAATCAAGAGCTTTCTCAGGAGTCTTTTTCATGTGAAGAGATCTACCTGCAGAATTATCCAAAGACATTTTGGCAGTCTCAGTAACTCCATCATAGAAAATCTATAACTGGATCCAGTATGAAAACATGTTAGGAGAACATTTTCTGAGCATTAGCTTGTACATCTCCCAAGCTTCATAGAGAAATTCACCATCTCTCTGCCTGAAAGTTTGAACATCAGTCCTCAACTTAGTCAGCTTCTGAGGTGGAAAAAATTTGGTTAAAAATCTATTGACCAACTTATCCCATGTATCCAAGTTCTCCTTGGGTTATGTGTCAAGCCACTGCTTGGCTCTGTCTGGTACAGCAAATGAAAAGAGCAACAACCTATTGACATCAAGATGAACTCCATTGGTCTTCACCGTATCACAGATTTGCAGGAAATTAGAGATGAATAAGTTTGGGTTTTCCTGTAGGAGTCCATAAAACTGACAATTTTGTTGCACCAAAGTGATGAGTTGATGCTTCAACTCAAAATTATTAAAAAGTAGGGTTAGGAGCAGTGTATGAGGCAAGTATCCTTTTAGGTTGCTCAGGCATATTAAGAACATTGAGAACATTAGAATTAACAATATTGTTGTTGTTGTTTAGATCCATAGTAACTTCTTTAGATTCCTTCTCGAAATTATCCTTGAGATTCTCAACAGTTTTATAAGCTCTAGCCTACTGTAAATGCCTTCTTAAAGGTCCCTTAATATTAGGATCAAATTCTAGAAGAGGTTATTTGTTCCAGTTCCTGCTCATAAACAAATAGAAAACAAAAAAATTGGAAATCTCTACATCAGAGTGAAGAGAATTCTCCGTGAAGTAACCTGAGTAAAAGAAGTAAAACAAAATAAACTGAATAATTAAGCTAGAATTTTTGAAAATTAGTAAGAAAAGTAAACCAAAATTTTTTAAAATAATGAAAAGAGAAATTAGGAAAATAAAATAAATCAATCAAGGGAACACCAAACTTAATTTCAAAAATTAAAGAAAAAATTTTAAACAATTTTACTAAATTTTTGAAAAATAAAAGAAATTAAATTAAATAAAAGTAAAGCAAATACGTCTAATTTAAGTAATCAAACAACGGGTAGTTATCAATCACAGTTAATCCTCGGCAACGGCGCCAAAAATTTGGTGTTGTATTTACAAAACCATAAACTAATCGGTAAGTACACCGAGTCATACCAAGTAATACCTTAGGTGAGTGAAAGTCAATCCTACGAGGATTGATGGACCAAGCAACAACTTGAATGATTTAATTAGTCAGACAAGGACAAAGGAGTATTTTGGGTTCAAATGCATTAAACAATACTCAAAGAAATTAAGAGAGGAAACAAGAAATGGGTTGTCAAGATTATATGGGAAAACAGTTATGGTTTCAGAGGTATTTATCTTTCCGGATTAATAATTTTTACCAACTACTTTAATCATGCAAGATTTAATTCATGGAAAACTTTAATTGATTAAACACTAATTCCTTGGTATCTCCTCTAACCTGATCAACCGCTAATTCATTGGTCACTTAATTTAGATTAAAGGTGTAAGTCCAATTCTAACTTATTAGCCACACAAACCCTAAATACTCAAAGACAAGGTGATTATATGTCACGTATCACGTTAAGTCCAAGCAATTAGAGAATTATGAGGATTTACTTTCAAGTTGTTATTCAAGTGAGTTAACGTTTTCAAGATTCAATAAGAATTCAAATAGAAAAAAAGTTATCTTTCAATATACTCCAATTTCTAGGATGAAGAACGAAAATAATCCTTGAATTTAAATCAACATATTAATCAAAGTAGAATGACAATAGTGTTATTCCATTAAAATAAACAGAGCTCCTAACCTTAACAGATGAGGTTTAGTTCCTCATGGCTCAGAGAAAACTAGGGTTCCAAAAGTGTGTAAAGTGCAGAATGAAGAAGAGAGAGGAGAAGAGAGCCCGAAGGACTGAATTTTTTCTCCTTTTATATCTAACCTAATTTGATTTGAAAATAAAATAAAGTAGTAATATCTAAAACCTAAAAGGTTGTGTTTTATTTTAATAATAATGAAAATAAAATAAAATAAAATAAAATAATTATTAACTAAAACTAAATTAACGAAGCCCTTCCTTAGCATCCATATACGCGCCACTCGTGCTAATGGCGTTTAGCGCCACTGAGGCAGAGGAGAATTGTGGACATGTTTGACTTCCTGGCACTAAACGTCCGGCTTGGCGTTTAGCACCACTAGCGTGTGGCTCTGGCACGTTTTACGAAGCACCTGGTGCTAAATGTCAGGTCATGGCATTTAGTGCCAACCTAATAGAAGGCTTGCATGCAGCACGAAGTGCCTAGTGCTACACACGAAGTAGCAGCGTTTAGCGCCAGCTCAACAGATTCAAATTTTCTCTTTTTTCTTTAGCATGAACTCTGTCAAACTCGCCTGAATTTTTTCTGAAATAAATAAAATCACAATGCGCCTCAAAGTAGCATCCAAATAGGTTTCGAAGACTAAAATCTCAATAAAACTCAATAAATTCATATCTAAAATAATAAGAAAATATAGGAAAGATGCTCATGCATCATGCTTCACTGCTTTGTTAAATTTAAATGGTGTGCTGCTTTGGAACTTTCTCTTTTTAGGTTTGGATTTTTATTAAGATAATTGTTGTAATGTTCTTAGCTTCTGTTTTGACATAAACCTCATTATGGAACTTTATGAGTGTAAAAGCCTAAAAAAAGTCAAGTATATTTATTACGAGAATTTTGGTGAAAATTGTGTTTTGTAGTGATTGTTTGACAATTAATACTTATGTAAATTTAATGAATTAAATTATGATTAATTAGTTCAAATTTATATTGAATTTTCAATTCTTGATAATTTATAATTTTGATTGGTTAGTTTTAAACTTTAAGAATAGATTCTTAAAGAATTAGTTAATGTTAACTTGTGAGTTCCAACTTAATTTTTTCTCTGATAAAAATAGTGTTATGTGTTATTTTTTAATTTTGGTTTTTATTATTCATATTTGCAAGCGTATAAAATTGATGCCAACATGCTAGACTTTATATTGACTGAAATATGCTAAAAGAGTCAAGAATTATAAATTCGATATGACACAATTTTATTGTTAGAAAAAGTTGCGTTTAGTTAAATTTATAGAACTTATTTTATTGTAAAAGAATCTTAATAATATGTAAGATAGCTTAATTATCTACATGATTATATATTATATAAATGTTAAGTTAGTGTGTTTAGAAAATTAATTGATATATTAATTATTTAATTAAATATTTTAAAATAAATTTTCTATTTTTGTAACTAAAAGAATAAAAAATATTACAAAAGTAAGTAGTATTTTGTAACAAAATATTATTATGACATAAAAATTTAAATTGTTACGAAAATATTTTAAAGGTCAAATATTGTTACCATTTTTGTAACAAATTTTGGTTTTGTATTAAAAAAATGTTACAAAATATTATTTTATATTGTAACAGTTTTATTTTTTGTTACAAAAATTTTTTGTAACAGGACATATTGCAACAGTCTTTTTTTGCTATAAATACCTTTCGTTTCAAAATTTAGATTCTTTGTAATAATTTTTTTTTGTTATAAATACTGCTTTTTCTTGTAGTGCATTAATTCCTTTCGGAGTAAATTGCGAAAAAATAATTTGAAATTTCGACTTTGATATGCGGCAGGATAAAAAAAATCGGTTGTGGATATCTCAGAATCGTCATCACTACAAGAAAAAGGCGCATTTGTAACAAAAAATATTGTTACAAAACGTCGAAATTTTAAAACAAAAATTTTTTGTAACAAAAAAAGGGTCCGTTGCAGTAAGTCCCGTTACAAAAAGTTTTTGTAACGAAAAATGGAACTGTTACAATTCAATACCATATTTTGTAACAATTTTTTCTGATACAAAAAACCAAAAGCTGTTACAAAAGTGATAACAAATTTTGATCTTGAATGTATTTTTCGTGACAGTCAATTTTTTTCCTATCAAAAAATTTTGTTACAAAATGTAACATGATTTTGTAACATTTTTTTCTTTAGTTACGAAAGCAAATTAATTATTTTGTAACAACTTTTTTTTATTACAAATTACATGCATAATTTACTAAATTATTTTTTAAATTAACTAATATATTAACGATTTTAATAAGCAAGTTTACATGTATATAATATGCAAAAACATACATAAGTCAAATAAGATCCTTTTAGCTAAAATTGTCTTGAAACAAAATAACATTAGCTAGTGAGTACATTGATTAGTTCAACTAAAAGTTCTAACATAAAAGTTCAACCAAAACATAAAAGTTCTAACATAAATTAGTGTCTCCATGCATCAAAACATTCTTGAGCCCTCAAGGTAGCATATGGTCACCATTTCAGAACTCCTATAAATAAAAAAAATCGAAACAAAAAAGTTAGAAACAAGATATAACACTAATTATAATTTTTTCACTAAGTTTTATCCAAAATGTTTAGAAAAATTTTGGCAGAATCTCTCCTAAATCTTGGATATTTCCACCGTCCATGGTTCCAACAAACACAACCAATTCACAACTTATGTCTCAGCCATACCCAACCAAATTTATCAAACCGAATAATAGGACATTTGTCATTTTTCAACCATGACACAAGTAAAATGTGATAAATAGATCCATATACAAATTAAAGTATACTAATATAAAATGGGAATCATCTACGAAAATGTATTAAAACCATAAGCAACTTTAGGAGTACCTTTAGGGTCTAGTTTATTTCATTGTCAAAGCGCGCTATGAGAGAGTTCACAACAGCTTGTTGAGCTTCCAATTGAGCTTTCACTTGAGCTTATTCTTCCTTTTGGCGTGTTTGTTGCTTTTTAAGTTTTTCTTTGAGCACATCTATTTCCTTTGTTAGCTCCTCACGGTCTTGCATTGCCTCTTGAAGTTGTACTTGAATCCTTAACTTAGATTTCTAAGTCTTTATGCCATAACCTAGCATCACAGCGACTATCACTTTCAAAGGGCTCTATGTAAACTAAATTCCAAGGCAGTTCTCTATAACTCCACAATACAAACTATCCTAATTCAATGCATTGTAAAAAACACAAAATCAATAATAAAATTGAATTAATATTTCTATGTTAATAATGATGATGTAGTTACCTAAAAATACAAAAATTTAAGAAAACAAAAAGTATCAAAATCACCAAAAAATGCAAAAAATATAATCAAAATAATAAGGCACTAGAGTAAAATAATAAGGCACCATAGAATTATCAACTTTCTGATAAAACATAATTGAAACAACAGAAATTGAAAGCGTCAAATAAAATGCTTGTACATACTCAAGAACATGATAAAAGAAGAGTTTGCTAGCAAGCTTTCGTCCAAACTCAACAGCCTACACCACTAGACAACAATCACAAAGATAGTAATGACACCTAAGAATTGTACCAAGATAATCAATTAAAATATTCAGCAGATTTGTCTGATCATATGATTAACAAATATAAAATGATCAAAAAATATGAAACAATGACTACATATGAGGATTTCTGCATGGGTTTTAGTTGTATATAGGGTAATTAAATCCATACCTCTGGGCTTTCTAGATACTGACCTTCAGACAAGAAATCTACAACTTCTGACTCAAGAAAATAGTTGGTGAACCTGCGCATTTTGTGAAATCTGTCCTTCCCAGGAATAAACTCTTAACATTTTACGGACAATTACGACAAGTTCATCAATCTTTATCCAGATTTGGCTATAGTCTTTCGGGCTCACAATCTCCATTGGCACCTCTTTATTACCAGCAGTAAAAGCTAATCAACAATCAATGAATGAAAAACTGAAAACACAAATCATTCAAGAATAATTCAAAGATCAATAACCCTTATGAATAGAGCAAAAAAATGAATAACAATGTTACACTATCACAATGAGCCATGAACAGAGCATTGACCTTTGAAGATGGTAAGTTGGCAGCAAACACAGCGACAGACGACGAACAAAGAGCTGTGAAATAGAAGAAGAATACTAATCTAAGTATTATCCATCATGTGATTATTATCAAGCAATTTCATGTAGCTCCACCTCTTGAGCACAAAAAAGGATAACTTTCATCACTATTCTTAATTTCTTATATTCAAATAGTATCCATATAGAGTTGTGTTAATCTCATGCAATGGCTCTACAAGATAAATATGAGTACATAAAATATTTTTTTTATGCTAAAATCAAACTTGATCAGTAGCCATTGAGAGCATAATTGGGACAAGTAAAAAATAAATCATCCTTGCATCATGGCAATTACAGAATGATATTTTCACATTTTAAATCAATGCTTTTGCAGTTTCGAAATCATACAATTCAGCAAAAACAACTCAATAACCAAGATAATTATATCACTAATCATTAAATTACTATTTCTTCCACTCATGAAATTGCAAACTTAATCAAACAGTTATCTTATTATTAATTATATTCAAATCCACCTTTCTTCATGGTATATCTTTTGAGTTTTGAATCCTTTTCTACATATTCTAGTTGAAGAATTTTAAAATTCTAAAATATCATGCCAATTATTCATAACAACTAAAGAAATGAGAACAAAATTTCTTTTACTTGACTCCAATTATCACTACAAGTTACGGTTTTGCACATAATTATAAGATGTCAATTAAATGATCAATTATGAAGCATAATGATTTTATTTTCAATCACTATTAAGATGCTGGTTCATTTTCAAAGTTGTCGTTTCATTTCAAAACTTCAGATTTTCAACAAGTAGTTTAGTATTTCAAAATTTAACCCCTTTAATACTTCTCAAAATCAATTCCAAATCAACTACCAACCAAATTCATCACCATCACAGTACATCAATAACCAGCTCAATGACAACAATCCAATATAATCATCAAAATTCAGAAATTCTCAACAATTGGTCATCAAACAGTTCCCAATCCGCATAATCAATCAATATCACTAATCAACAATTCAACCAACTTCCATATACTCAATTAAAATCCACAATCTCCAGCCACCTCAATCACCTCAATCAATCAATAGCTCAATTAAGCAAACAATTTCCATATACAAAATAATTCAATTCAATCCATAATATTTACATAATCATAGAGTAAATATATTTTGCGCTTTAATATCAATTTATAACAACTCTTGAAAGTAAAATAAGTTTAAGAAAAATGCCCCTACCTCGAGGAATCAAGCCTGCCGTGATTCTAACGCGATAAGTCCCTTTTTTGCAGCGGCTGCATCCACAATCCACAGCTCCGCTTACTTCCACAATAACAAAAATAGCTTTAATTGTAACATGCAACAACTAGGAATTGATCCTACATTACCAAAACCTCATAATTTCCACCAAACACATAACATAACGCATATACACTAGCTGTGAGGGTTTCAGAACAGAAATGCTTACTGTAACAAAAGAAAAATATAGAAGTAGAGCGGCAGTGGATCCCGAGCGACAGAACGGCGGCAGCCTTCAGCAGCAATGGTTCATCTTCCTCCGCGGCCTTCACCTCGCGCGCATCTCCTTACTCCACAACGGCAAGCTCATCTGCAACCACGAAGCAAGCTTGGCGGCGATGGTGTGACGTTCTCCATTATAGCAGTGGCTCCCTTCTCGCATGGCTTCAACGACGGCGACCATGGAGGCGCGGATGGTGCCGACAGGCTTCATCACCGACAGCGGCGGTGGCTGGTGCGAGGATGGCGGTGATGCGACGGTCACGGCGGTCCCAGGCTCGCGACTCTCGCCCTCCACGTCGCTCTCTCTATCGCTCGTGAACTCACTTCGAGACTCAGCTCTACGACGGTGACTCAACCGCCACATTAACAGGATGGCAGTAGCGGCACAGCAGATGCGGTGTCCTCCCTTCCAATCCCTCTCCTCTTCCCCGTCGCTCTCTTTCTCTCTGTTCCCAAACGCTCTCTCTTTTTCCTTTCCATTCAGCTCCCTCACTCCAACTCCCGTCTCTCTTTTATTTCTTTTGTTCTTTACTGCTGTTGTATAGTGTGTGCTAGATTAGGAAGAAAGGAAAAGGAAAAGGGGAAAAAGGCGGCTAGTTTAGGAAAATTAGGGTTAGGGTCTCAATTAGGGTTTTGTATAATTAGATTTAGGGATAATTCGGTTATTTTTATAAAATTAAATGGGTAAAATAATAATTTGAAATTAAATTTAATCCAATAATAATAATCTCTGTAAAAATATTATTTAATTATTAATTTAATTTAATTTATTTAATTATTAATTTAATTTATTTTTAAATAAATATTCTAATTCAATAATTAAAGATAATCAAATTAATTTCCTTTAAAATCATAAAATAGAGTTTAAAATCTAATTATTTAAATTAAATCATATATATGAAATTCTCATTATTTTTTAATTATTCAAACTTTTAAATTAATAATAAGAAAATGTCCAATCAATATATAAATTCCTGAAATTAATATCTGAATAAATAAAATAAATCATAATTAATTTATTATTTAATTTCTAAAAATCTGGACACAAATTAATTTTTTTTATTCATAAAATTTAAAATATTAAATTCAAAAATCTTAAATATTTAAATTAAATGATATAAACTTTTTATATTTTTTTAATTATTAAAACTTTAAATTATAAATAAAAAAATACTCCGTTTAATATATAAATCTCTACAAATTTATTTTGAATAAATATAATAAATTATAAATAATTTATTATTTAATTTTTAAAATAATTTTAAACTCAAACTATCAATCTATCATTAATTTGACTTAAATATTTTTAGTAAAATAAATTTTTGAATATAAAATCTTAAATAAATATAATAAATCATAAATAACTTATTATGTTAATTTTTAAAAAATTCAAAGTCTTATATTTAGTATGTTGAAACAAAATTTTTTATTTGTTACAAAAAAGCTTTGAATTTTGTGACAAATAAATAACTTGTTACAAAAATATTGTATTTTGTGATAAATTAATTTTTTGTTACAAAATATTTAGAGCTTTTGAAACAAATAGATATTTTGTTACAAAATATTTTGAACTTTTGCAACAATATAATCTTTTGTTACAAAACATTATAACATTTTGTAACAAAACAACAATTCGATACAAAAGTCAACATAATTTGTAACAAAAGAAATCAAGTTGTTACAAAATATTGAAATGTTTTGTAACAAATTTTCTTATTGTTACAAAATATTCTTATTTTGTAACAATAACTAATTATTGTTACAAAAAAACTATAATTTGTAACAATTTTAAATTTGATACAATTTTTTGTTACAAATATTCCATTTTCTTGTAGTGATTGCTTGTATTAGACGTATGGATCGGTTAAATAGGCATTCAGTTTGGTACATTGTTTAATGTGTTATAGTAGATGTGCCGACTTATAATTTGCCAATGTATTTGAAGTGACTTCGACCTATAAGTATTTACTTGTTTGGATTGATTTCGGCTTATAATTGTCGATTTGATTGATTTCGACGTATAGATGTCGATTTGTTTGCAGTGATTTAGGTATCGACTTGTTTGGATTGATTGTGGTATATAATTGCCGATTTATTTAATTGATTCTGACTTATAGATGTCGATTTGTTTAGAGTGATTCTGACTTATAAGTGTCGATTTATTTGAATTGATTATGGCTTATAATTACGGATTTGTTTAATTAATTCTAACTTATAAATGTCAACTTGTTTGGATTGATTCTGAGAATAAGTAATTAGAGAGAATGAATAAATAATACGAATAGGATGGCATGCATGAACATTGAGCATGCAAAATGCAATTGAGAAACAAAATAAGAATTAGTAGAATTAACAATGTAAAAACAACTAGAGGAATTTTGCAATGCATAGAGCTCAATTTAGAAAGAATAAGAAGAAATGTATTGTATTGTGCTAATAAGAAGTAGTTTTGCCTTTATGCTATTTCATTGAGAACTAAATTAAAAGTGTCATTACCCTTGTAAGTTGTTGGGAATTTGAAAGAATTTATAGTGTGTTAGGAGGTCTTGACCAATGTGATGTCGATCTTGGTTGGGCAAGAAAATCAAGTTTAAATCTTCATTTGTGCCTTCATTGCTTGTTTGCATGAATTGTTTAATAATACATAAATATAATAGTACTACTATTTATACCAACAAAATAATGAAAAAATTAAGAGAGACAAAGCAATGTCAAAGAGGCAAAGAAAGCAATCTGTCTATAAACAAACAATTCCAATAATTGATAATAAGACTAATGACATTTATCTTGAAATTATAATTTTAGAATTGCTTCAAGTGTGATGAATAAATTAAATATATCAGTCAAAATTAAAAAATTGTTAAGAGATGATAATTGAATAATGTTCTTGCTCTTGATTTGAAGTTTTATTAAAATTTTAACAGTGGTTAATGTCTTTCTTGCTTTTATTTTTCACAGACAAAAATTTCGTTGAAATTTTAGCTTTCAATAATTAATAATAACAAGTGCAAAGATCAATCAATCACTGAAGGTATAAGATGTAAAAATGTAAAAGTAAAGAATAGAAAATAACAAAGGTTGATAATTTTTTGTATCATTTTATTTGTACATTAATCAAGTTATTCATAAGGACATCACAATTAGTTTAACTTTATTGAGGATGAAAAATGATCAAATATTGTAATGTTATACTAAGTAAGGCATGAACAAAATAAGGTTAAATAGCAAGTATTTTTAGAATATATATGTAGATTACAAAAATAATTTATATATCACCGTTCTGAGCTAATAAGTCAGTCATTTTTTGGACCTCGACTTGTAGCGCAATGGTCATAGCTAATAACTCGGCCTGGGTATTTGGAAGAAGAGGAAGTGAAGTTTTCTCATTAGCCACGATCAAGATTCTACAAAAAAAGGAATAACAAGTCGAAAAAAAAGTGTGGGGTAACGTTAAAATTGGAATCATGGACATAGATTTTAGGATGCTACAAGATTGTTGATGAAGAGGTCGACTAATTCCTAAAAGTAAAGATAAAACTGGCAACTTCGGAGTGACTACTACTGCGGTCTTGATTTTCGAAGTGTGATCGTCATCGTCATTGTTATTGTTAGGATTCTTTCATTCCTCCTTATTGGTTCGGCCATTCCATTTCTGATTTAATAGTTCGGCTATCTGCTGAATTTCTGCTCATAATGACTCATTGATAACCAGCAGTTTGGCCTCAGCAGAAAGAGGAGGAGGTGGATTTTTTCGTTCTTTTGCCATTGATTATAACCTACAAAAGGGGATACAAGCAAGTAAAAGAGATAATGGTGGAATTAAGTAAACTTGGCCCTACAGTGGGTGCCAAATGTTTCTGTGTGGTAAGCTTAACTTGAGGTATAATTTGTCCTGTCAAAAGTTGAGCTTCCCTTTGCCTGAGACGGATGAAGTATACGTCGATTTTAAGAGGAGTGACGGTGGCGGACACCTGCAAAGACATTTCAACACTCAAGTTAATAAGAGTAAAAAATAAGTATAATACAACTTAAAATAAATAGCGTACCTCTCATTGTTTTGACTTGTTTATATAGAGAAAATTAAATTTGAATTATATCATAGTACAATTAATTTATTTGACCTAATCTTTCGGTGAATCAGTATAGTGCTGAGATTACTTATAACAATTTTCTTTTTTGGTGGAATTCTATTTCTTAGTTGTTATTTGATCTTTTGCTAATAATATAAACACATTTATTATCAAAATAATTAATTTATAGAAAGAATATGTATAGTATAACTATATTATACTTAATAGATTACATTACAATAATATTTTTATTCATCTCACACCATTAACAAATATATTTCATTATATTCTATTAAGTTAAATATTTTTAAAATAATAAAAATGTGATTATAATTGCAATATAAATATGGTATAGAAATTCAATTAAAATTTTTAAAACGGTTATATATATAATATGACTATTTGACAATGGCCATGATACGTAAAAAAGTATATATAATCTAGTATTTTTGTAGAAAAGAATCTTAGTTAACTGTGTGCTTTGCTCACATTGAACTTAGTTGAGTAGTACAACCTAAAAAGTAGAAACACGATGACAATGCAATAAACATGACAATATTATTTTATATTCCCTCATTTTCAAACAGTGTCCTATATATTTATACATGAGCCACCTTACACAGCCACATTTACTAGGCTTTGTGTACTTTGTGCATAGAAGATGTAACAACTAATTCATTAACACGTTTAACTTTATTTTTAACCTATTTAAGTTTAAATTAATATATGTAGGTACATTATAATTTGGGAAATATATTTTATGTTTCAAATTTCAAAAAGAGGGAATTCAACGAAACCAAGAAACTATAGTTAGGGATGTTTTGAAATTTCTATGTGCGGCTACTTGAGACTAGTGGGTCTGTATAATGACAAAACATGTATACGTACTATATGTGCTTTAATCATAATAATTTAGGGTAATACGACTAAAATCTTTCTTTTCCAAAGGCTTTTAACATTGATATATGTACTAATTAATCATTATATTATTAAACATGCATGTATACTATTGTATAAAAAAAATCCATTATAATACTAATCAAATCAAATCAAATATAAGGACGAGAGTAGAACTAGTTGGACATGTTGTTAAATGGGTCAAAGATATATATAGATCCGTTCTTGTTGGGTTAGTTTATAATAATAACAAGAGGAGGATTCATCAAAGAACTTTTTATCTGAAATTAATTTTATATAATATAAATACTTTTTTTCATAACCATCCAATACTAATTTAGAAATTGGATTTTTTAAATAAATAAAATAATATAATATTTGTATATATAACGCGCTATAGACAAAATTAAAGGCACATTCTAAAATTATATTACTTTTTATTTGACATTACTTAATAATAAAATAAATACTATCTCGTTTTCACTACAGATAAAATAAATAATATAAAAAAAAGTAATTTTTTTGAAACATGCTACATAAATATTATATTATTTAAAAAAATTCTTTAGAAATTTTTTATTTCAGTTTAAAAAAAAACCTCAATATTAGATTTTTGAATAATCACTACTGATCACTCCTTTCATTCTTTTAATAATAATTAAAAAAAAAACAGTTTATGCTAAACATTCAATTCTAAAGAAATCAGCAAAAGTTGCATAGTAAAAATTAATAAAAATATTTTAGATTAAAAAGAATTATCAATAATATAAAATAAGTATTTTGAAAGGGTAAAATTCATTGGCAGCGATCTAGGAAGCAAGAGTCAAGGCAAGATCAATAATAGACACGTGCTGCAAATAGTTGTTAGGTTTAGTGATAAGCAGTGATTACTCAAAATCTCACATAGAAATTCCTATAACAATGTTATTACACTTGAGCAATACAAATTAAATAAACAACTATCAGCTAACTGTGTCTAATGAGATATGATAATACCAACTTATCACTCCGTTTAGTAAGTCACTATTGAAAATAGACTATTTTAGAGCTTTAATCACATGATATTTTCTTCTTATAATTAAATGGGCAATAATTAATGCTATATGGCCATAAGAGCTTTTGCGCTGGTCTTCTTGTTTTATGGCTGCTTTAATTTTGTCTCTACAATTTTTTTTTTTTTTTTATAAAATTGAATTCTTGGTCTTGTGAATCTTTAGCAACCTACTACGGGCCGGACTAGAATTAAGTTTACATAGGATTGACGCTATCGACAACATTGTATATTTCTTTTTTTTTTTTTATTTGATAAAACCTTTAATATTTATTACAAAAACGTTAAATATTATTAAATTTGTTTATTTTATAATAAAATTTAAATATTAAATTACAACTTATTTCAAAAAACTTACCATTCCATAATAATTATGGAAAAAGCACTAGTATGTATATTTATATTACTGCCAATAACCAATCAACTAGTAACTAAATTTCCGCTCAAATCACCTGGGCACCACCTTCTTTAAAAAAATAATTTTAAAGCATCAATGATTTAACAAGTAAAGAGGAAAATAAGAAAAAAATATCATAATAAAAATAATATAAAGCTACGCAGTCCATTATTGTCGTTAAACTGTAATGCTTGCAAGAAAATAATACATACGTCAGACTCAGTTACACTAACAAATTTTTCTTGAAACTTTTATAGATACACAAGCAATCACAATATTCAATAATAGAAGAATGACCAAAATCCTGAAAGTTACATAAAAGCTAACAATGACGACACTGGTAGTATTTGTAATTCAGTTTAGATATGTAAAATGTAAATTTGACAATTACCAGAGGATAGTTTAGACTTTTCGTTACAGCGTAGTTCGTTGCTATTTTTTATCTTTTTCTGGACAAACCACAAAAAGTATATTTGAATTTTGTTATCAACAAAAATAATTTCAGATAATTTTAAAATGCAATAAAAATGTCTAATATTAAATATATATTTTCAAAAAATATTTTAGAAATTAAATTTTAATGTTATTTTTTGTAAATATAATTAAAAAGATGAGATATTTTTATTTTAAAATTTAGTCATTTTTCATTAAATATATATATATTTGTGATTTTTTTCTTAACAATTAATAATATTTTTAAAAAATAAAAAAATATAGAGATCAAATTTATCTCCAATGCATATGTTTTGTGTGTAATTCTTAAATAGTTACCTAAATATGTTTATAAAATTTGGATCAAATAATACATAAACAGTTCGTCACAACTACAAAAGTCGTTTACTACTTACAAAAAAATAATATTCTTTTTGGATATTTTTATTACGTTTTTAAATTATTTGAGAATATTTTTGTCGATAATAAAATTTGGATGTATTTTTGTCAGCGAAAAAATTATTTGAATATATTTTTAGTAGTTTACCCATATTTTTCTAGTTGTTATATTAAAGCTAAAATATATTTATATTTAATAATATTTATTTATGAAAATATTTATTCTTAAAAAATTTAATAATAACATATTTTATAAATATTCACATATTTATTATACTATTTATTTATTAAAATATTTAATAAATATTTGCATATTTATTTAAAAAATTAAAATATTTATTTATATATTAATATTTAAATTATTTATTAAATATACAAAAAAATAATCCCATTATATCAAAAAATTCAAAAAATTATATATTTACATTTATATAAAATAAAATATGATTGTATTAGACAAATAAAATATTATTCGAAAATATTAATAAAATACAAAAAAAATAATGATAACAATACTATATTTTTATCATATGGTACTAACAATAATAAAAATTACAAAAATTTAAATATATAAAAAATAAAATTCATTAATTTACATAAATTGAATGATTCAAATAATTGATAATATATTCTTTGAATGTAGTATAATTGTGTATTATTTGTTTAAATAAATACAAATTAATAATATTTTTTCACTTTTTTTTTAAATACTAAACTCTTTCGTTCTTCTTCTTTCCTCACTTTATTTTTTCTCTCTTTAACAGAGAAAGCTCGCCAATATATAAAATAGGGGAGGAGGAAGGTGACAGACTCAATTTATAAAGTTGCATACTATATACGCGCTGCTTATTGAGGTGGAGGACCTGTCCCCTATATGCAAATAGCTTCCAACACACTCACTCCGTGTTATTGCAGCTCTTTAAAAAAGTGCAAAAATCTCTATAACGCCTGCTTGATTTGCAGACAACACGCCCATTGTGTGTTGCTAAAGAGCTTCTATGACTGCACACTCGTCACATCACCACGTCCATTGCGTGTTGCCAAAAAATTGACACGCCGCTGATGGACCCTATTATTACGTTCTCTACATGTTGAACTTGACATTCACTAAGCGATAAAACACCGCCCTCCTTAATATTAAACAAAAACACCAATATGTATTTTATATGAAAAATAATGTGTTATATTAACATTTCTTTCTTGCCTTTGTAAAGTGATTTTTACAATTAAAATAAGATCTTATTATCATTTTCTAAAATTAAATGTCTAAAACAATTATAAAATTATCTCTAAAATGAAAAACATCTAAAATCAATTTTAAGGCCTTTGAATGTGCTTACGCGAAGTATTATAAAACTGGCATATTTTATCAATTTTAGTCAAGGAACTAAAATTATATTATTATACTATTTAAATTTAAAATTTAAAATTAACTAATAACGTATTTTTAGATATTATATATAAAAATCTGTTTATGAACTAAATATTTATTCAAAATGATAATTTTATTAATTACGTAATATTATTACTAAAATTTTATTATCGAAAGATGTGAAACTTGTAACCATTATCTAAATTTCTGATTTCCTTGACTTGCTATTTCTTGCATGTGTGCTGTATAATGTCCCTTGATGGTCCCTCCCTTGTAATACCGATCATTGACTGGTCTATTTGTATTCAACAATTAATTTGAACGTACTATTTTTTTCTACAAAGTATCTTTCGATCTTTCTTATCAAGGATCCTCCGCTATTATTTGGACAAAAGTACCTTATTTTCAAATCACAAACCTTCAGTTTTTTATGTAGTTTTTATATGAATTTTCATTGCTTTGATATAATACTTTTTGTTAATTTGTATTTTTTATTTAATAATTTATTTTAAAATAAATAAATTTATAAATATTAAAATTTTTATGATTAAATATTCACAATTTATTATTTTTTTAAAAATGTTAATCAAATTGCAATGATTATTCAGCAATTGCTAAAACCTACCGCAAATACGTATTTCAGTGTTTTAAAGACTGGCAGTTCACCAAACGTCACAAATCATCTTGTGACGATTTCATTATAAAATTGCTACTATTTTTTATATTTCTTGTAGTATCATACATTATCAAATAAGTATATTTACACACATACTAAACACATAAAAATAAATCCCTTTACATATTTTATTTGAATCTAGAGTATTGTGTTTGAATTAAACTTTAGATAATTAACTTATTACATCGTTTTTTATGAAACTTGAGTAATGCAGTACTTTAAATAATTGTCAGAGATTAGTGGTTTAATTGTCATTTTCTAATGTAAAATAAAGGACAAATCATCCCTTCGTTACTATTATCCAAACTCTAACATATTAGTTAAACGCGTGACTATTTCATGTGTTAAAAGTATATAAAACAAATTTGTTATAAAATACGGTCACCTTAGTGAGATAAAAAAAATAGTTAAAATTTTTCTTATTTAATATTTATTAATTATTATTATTAAATAAAATAATTTTTGGTTAATTTTAGTTAATTTTTTTTGTTATTAAATATTTTTGTATAAAATAATACATGAAGATAAATTTATCCTCTAATTTTTGAAAATATAACAAAACAATTTTCTTAATTTGATATAAGCTAGCTTGACCATCACACTTACATCATGATCAACACAAATAATATTAGGAGTAAAGTGATAATTAGGTTTTTGAAAATTTTGACTTTGGTTAAAATTTAATTTGAATAAACAGTTTAATTATGCTTATTTTAAAAAAATAGTTTAAATAATAAATGTTTATATTAAAAATAGTTCATAAATAAGTTATTTTGTATTTGGCTTTTTAATTTTAAAAGTGCTTATTTTATAAAAAATATGATAAAAAACTTTTTATTATGAGAGAAGTCATTTTTTTATTTTTCCATAAGTACTTAAATAGTTTTTTAAAAAACTATAATTTAGTTTTGAAAATTGCACCAGATATTAATACTACTATTTTTCATAAGTCAAAAACTCAAAAAAATATTTTTTAAAACTTTTCAGATGGGTCCTAATTAGCATCTGAACAAAAAACATCAATTAGATCTTCTACAATAATAAATGATAGACTTCTAATATCCTTCTATCAATTTATCATGTAAAACTTAATGACAGGATTTGTGTAAATTGTAAACTATAGTGACATATTTTTTTATAAAAAATAGTTGTAAAAATATCAATTTTTGGAGCGAAACTTTACCTGTTTTTTATAATGTGTGGTAAATAAAAAATGATCACTGAGAATTATAGAAAAAATTCAGAAAATAATAAATATTTTATTATCTAAAATAACATCATTCTCGAATTCATATGATATATATCAACAACACATGTTACTATAAATAACGAAATATAAATATAATTTTATTTTGTTTCGCACTCTATAAAAAGAGAACATAATGCATGCATCTACTATTTACTATCATAAAAAATTTAGTTAACATTTTTTTAAAAATTAGTTAAAATAAGATTAAAATTCTCAAAGACTAATGATTGTCCCTATACTCTAACATTAGTGATACTGGGTCTCCTTGCAAGTTGTTTGGTAAAATTTTTCTTAAGAAATTAGTAAAACTTAAATCATATTGATATATATATATATATATATATATATATATATATATATATATATATATATATATATATATATATATATATATATATATATATCATGACAAGTAAAGTTCACAGAAAAGAATAACTTAAATGCAGAAAAATTCTCCTTTTGCTTAACATCTATTATTTTATTTTCAAGAATAATCATTTCCTTTCCCATAATTCTATCTTTTTATAAAAGTATTGCGCCATGAGCCCATGACTACTCCATAGATACTTATGCCTATATGTCTAAAACAGCTAATAACCAAAATAAAATAAAAAATTTTTATTTTTTTATAAATCTTTATAATTTTACTAAATTTTCATTTTAATTTCTACAATTTAAAAAATATTATAATAAAAATTTGTTACCAAATAAAATTTTTAATTGAATTTCTACTAATATTGTCGTTTAAACATAATATTCTTGAAATATTCTATCCAAATAACACACAAACATAGAAGCAAATATTCTAAAACTATTTTGTTTTTACCTAATTAAATATTTTTTAATATAAAATTCACTTTTAAATTTTGAAATAAAAAATTAATTAAAAATTTAATAAAACTATGAAAAATCTTTAAAATAGATTAAGCTCAGAACAATTTTAATTACCTGTTCAAAAGGATGATAATAATAATATAATGACGGAGACGTTTAAAATATTTTTATTTAAAAACATTTGATTTCTTCTATTGAATAAATTATCATGTATTAGATTTTTGACAAGTAGTATAGATTAAAAATATTATCTTTATTAAAAATTGTTATTATATTCTTAAAATATTACTTTGATTCTAATACCAATTTTTTTAATTTGTTTAAAATTTAAAATTTTAACAAAAAATTTATTAGAAGATTGTTTTAATTTTTATTATTTTTAAAAAAATTATAATAATATTTTTTTTAATTTTATTTTATTATATTTTGATACTTTTTCTCATTCAAGCGAATTTAATAATTTTTTACGAGTTGAATGTTTTTTATAATTTTTTAATATTATTGTTTTTTTATTTTTTTAGATATATATATTTTAATCTACTAATTCTTATTACTAATTGTTTTATGTTTAGTTTAGTAATTCTTATGTATTTTTTGAATTTTTTAAATAAAATTTATTATGAAATTAAGATATTGAAAAAAGTTATTTTGTATAAATTTAAGAAATTTAGTATCATTTGAATTAATATATTAGTTAAAATTTTTAATATAATTATTTTTTTCTTAGATCTCTAATTTTATTCATAATTTATATTTTTATTATTAATCTATTTTTTAGAATACTTTTTTGGAGTCAAATAAATAATTTTATAAGAATATATTTTTTCCATCTTTATACGAGTGGTATCCTAATCTAATTGCTAATCATTGCAGCTCGTGCACCATTTGGACCAATTAACGATCGCCATATAGTGTGAGCATTAAAGCCTACTTTCTTTTCTTAATTTTTAATAATATGAGTATTATTATTTTAGATTTAGCATTTTGATGTGTAGAGTGTAGTGATCATTGCACACTCAACCTGATAATCGACGCGTTAGGTATGTAGTAAATATTTTGCACATAAAGCTAGTTCCTCATATCGACTAGCATGTGGCATTGTAGATTCTAAATTATAAAATATCATATATAATAAGTTAATAACCCATGAGAACAAACTAAGAAAGATTTTGCTGCAAATCTGGTTGACATTTCGAAACCAATAATCCAAACCTATTGGAAGAAAACCAAGGCAATGTACATGCATCTTTGTACTTAATTATCTGCTACTATAAGCCTACCATAGTAGGTAAATTTAATCTACTAAAGAAAATGTTACTATTTTGTTCTTTTGTTAATTAGCTTTATGCTTAGCTTGTTAATTACTCATTGATAGCATGTTGTTAGATTCTTTCTCGCAATAAAATGTGTGATGATGAATTAAATTTTCACATGAACGCGTTCTATAAGATTAAATTTTCACATGAACGCTTAATATAATCTCATTAATTAATCCAAGACATAATGTTATTATGACATGACCAACTTCTCTCAACATTTTTTCCCTTCCGGGTTTATATATATAGAATTATTGAGCTTAAAATTTCTATAGGATTTTGGAAAAATTTAGAATAAACACTCAACTTAATAAATTTTTATTCGTTATAAGTCTTCTAAAATTATTTTTATCAAACAGATTGATTTCTTTTATCGTTTTGAAAATTTATTTTATAACAATATTTTTAAAATTTAATTGTTTTATGATAAAATTTATTAGATACTTAATGCATATAGCTCTCTAGTAGTCTACTCTATATAATATCTGTAACAAGATTTATATAACGCGTTTGCAATGTTTACCACACAAATAATAATGATCCCACTTCATGAACACATTAATAGTGTACACATACAAACCGGTTTGCAAGTTGCATTGCAAGAGTATATATATATATAGATGGCAAGTTGCATGTCAAGTATAGTCGTAGTGGTTGATTATGCATCTTTGTAGTAGCCTTTTAGCATTAATTAATAGATGAATTTGACATATATTTAGCACCTATTTATTTAAAATTTAAAAGTTTGATTCAGATATAAATTAGTGGTGCAAAAGTTTTTACATTATTGTCTAATTAGAATTTGTGATACATCACATGCATGACTTTTAAATTAGTTGTTGATTGGGTCAATGATTTTTGTTGATATGATATAAATCATTAGACGTTGGTGCAAAATTTTGTTACACTTATAATTTTATTACACTTATTATTATTATTATTATATAGTTACCAATTTGTATATTGAAATAATAATACCTTTTTTATTTTTATTTTTTATTTTTATTTATTTATTTATTTATTTATTTATTTTACCAAAGATAGAGAGACTCGAACTTGCGACCTCTTAGATGAGTATGGGGAAATAATAATACCATTTTTAGCACAAAATAGAAAGAGACAATGCTATTTATCGGTTATAAGGACAAAATTAAATTTTTATTTTAGAGTAAATATCCAAATTGATTCTTAAAAAGGATTTATCAACCAATCATTTTTAATAAATTTATATTTTTTAAAAGTTCTCAAGAATCATTTTCATTAAATAGATTGATCCCTCTATTATTTTGAAGAGAGATTAATTTATTTTTAGTGATACTTTCTGTCATTTAATTATTCTGTAATAAATTTTTTTGCAAATTTATTTAATCAATAAACATATTAAAAATTTGATTAAAAACCACCGAAGGACCAATCTATCCGAAAAGAATAATTTTCGAGAACTTGTTAAAAATTTTGTTAACAATTAAAGTATCCCCTTAGCTTGGAAACTTATTTGAGTGTTTATTTTTTATTTTACTTTCATATGCATGTGTGCACACCCACAATCTCCACCTACAATCAACATATTAATCTATGATTTGAGAATTTTTAATATTAAGAATAAACATAGAAATTAATTTTTACCTAACTAACACTAATTAATTTTTATTATAAAATTTCTTTTTAAACACTTAGTTTTTAGAGAGTTTAGGATTTTATTATAAGATTCAGGAATTAAAATTAATCTTAAGAAGGTTTAAAATTAAAAGTAAAAGAATAATTTTAAAAATATTGACTGATATTGGCTGAAAAATAATTAATCTATCATGGTTATATTATAAATATATGTTTTAAAAAATAAACATTGTCATTTCAACATAATTCTCCATATATTTCATCCTGACACTATCGAAGAGGTGCAACCTCTATTTAGTCTAAGATTCACATCTTTTAGATTTGAATTCAATTACTAATACATAAAACTATTAGTATTAAACATAATAATTCATATACTTTTGTCTAGCAATTTAAATTTTTAAGATATATAAATAATTTCATAATTATATTTACCACCTTACTCACTTCCATGTGAAGTTCCATCTTATTATCCCATAAAAAATGACTGATATATATAAAAGCCCATGATATAATAAACGTATATATTCAAAATTATATATAAAATAACCAATTTGGATTGGTCGAGTGGTTAGTTCATTCGTCCGTTTAAGTAAGTGTCGGGGTTCGAATTCCGCCTTGTGCATGCAGTAACCTATTGACCAGCGATAAATCCTTAAATGAAGTTCAAATTCGTGATGAATTAGTCTTTGAGCAACTAAAAAAAATTATATATAAAATAAATAAGATATGGTTTCCCATTTGTATATAAAGTACGTTGTTACATATATACATGTCACCACCTACCAAAGAAAAACCGCTAATTGGCCAATGTTACAACGGCGCAATATAAGAACAACAATAATGAATATGTTATGAAATTAAATACGATTATGCATTTATAGGAACATAATAATGTCAATATAATGGATTAATTAGCGAAACAGGTTAACCCTGGAACTGTTTATGATGTTTGCATATTCGTACATTAGTAAAAAACCAAATACATAGGCCAAAATTAAATGATCCTCTTAAGATATAGTAGTGTGGTTATGTTGTATTTTAGATTTAGTTGTACTAATAATAATAATAATAATAATAATAATAATAATAATAATGTATCCGTGTACGTAATAGAGATAGAGATACTTATAACGTATGTCTTAGGTCTGCCAGGTGTGGCCGTGAGAAAGGAGATAGATTCTATTTATATATTGTTTATGTTTGATGTATGTATGAGTGTAGCTTCACCCCATTCAACTAGAAAATGAAAGTTAAGCAACTTGGGTTAGGCGAATAATAGGCAACTCACTCATCCGCTTAAATAAATATTAGAGATTTAAATTCTATTTTGTACATGTAACAATTTATTGACCAATAACAGACTCTTAAATAGAGCTTAGATTTGCGACGAATTAATTTTTAATCTATCAAATTGAGAAATATCGTGGACAACTAAAAAAAAACTAAAAAATAAAAGTTAAAAAAATAACGATCGGTATTCTTTTAATAATTTTTAATTTTGCTACTTTAGACTTTTTGTAAGATTTTTTTTTAAAATTAATTATCTTTTAAATATATTTTTTTATATAAAAGTTTTTTTATTTTTTGTAAATTTTTCATACATTTTTATTTTTTTTATATGTTGTAATATCATAGGCTACTTTTTTTGGGTTAACAATTTTTTGGTTATTAAAATTTTAATACTATATCATAACATTAATTATTTTAAAAATTTAAATTAATAAAAAAATATATAAATAATTATATATATCTAATAATTTTTATTTTTTAGGATAAATTAATTTTGCTTTCAGATTTTTCTATAGAAGTTAACAAGTTTAACCAAATCAATCCACATTGTTATTTATTAAAAATATTTTGTTTTTTAAAATTCTCAAGTCAGTCTCTCCAAATAAATAAGTCTCATTATTTTCTTTTAACAAAAAAAAAAAAACTGACATAATGTAACAAATTTGTCTAACAAAATAAGAAATTGAAGACTAATTTAAAAATTCAAATTTATTAAAAATTAAAATGTTCAACTAAAATTTTTGTAATATAAATACTAATTTAAGATATCACTCTATTAGCTAAGAGTGGACAATTTTTGTATTTGTTGGATGCATGGAAAAAGAAAGAGCACAAAAGAACAAAAGGGAAAAGATCAGAGGAGTACCAACTCGTTTGAATTTGTGAGCTAAGCCGAACTTTGGAGGTATTGTGGAGTGGGACCCTACGTTGAAATTTTCTTCATGGTGGGGAGAGGGAAGTTCTTGTTATAAAAAGAATTGATGTTGTTTAACTCAATTTTTAAATTAACCCTTAAAGAGAGAAAATACTCAATCACTTATTATAAATTTTATTTAGGTCTTGATTTTAAGATATATACGAGACGACTCTAATGCATCTTTCCTTTTTATACACAAAATTAGATACGAGTGAAATTAGTAGAAAAAATAATTGAAGTAAAAAAAAAAAACCATAAACTTAAAAGAACTCTAATATACTTAATGTCTTAATGTGTTTAGATCAACCCAAAACATTAACCACCGGAATGCCTTTTTTATTATCTATTTTTCTCATCAAATCAATTATTGTTGTTTAAAAGTACAATTTGAAATAATTTTATTGTCATAGCATTACATATCACTTAATCGGTTCTACTAGTTTAAAACTTTAATGTAAGCAAAGAGATTTATAATTAAGTAACATACAATTGTAATAGTAAAATGTAATATATTTTTTGCTGAATTTTCTGCTAGAATTTCTTCTAAAAGAGTGATACTTTTAATTTTATTAAATTTGTGTGTTTTAAAATGTGTGTTACAATAGAAGTATTCTTTTCAATCCATATGGCAGAGTCAAAAAAATCTAGAAGGGTGTAGATATAAACGTGATGATGAAGAATTTGATGATATGCACTTCAATGACATTAAGATAGGAGTAAAAAATTATGAAAAGCCTAGTAGAGAGACTAATATCAGGCTCAACATTCACAATAGGTATAATAGAGGCCGCATTGGAAGCTATATAGGAGAAATCGGAGGATTTTAGAGTTATGACCATGGGGATAACATATATCAATTCTTCTTTAATAAAGAAACTGATGTGATCATAATGGAGAGAGGATCACTATGGTTGTTCAAAAATTACAGCATTCACCTTCAGAGATGGAGAGAAGGAATGGAGATAGAAGTAGAAGATTATTTTAGGATCCCTATTTGAGTCCAATTCTGGGGGCTCCTTGAACACTGTAAACCCTAGAACTTGAACACAAAATAGGAGCTAGGTTAGGAGAAATTTTGGCGGTGAAAATTTTTAGTATCCGTAGGAGGGAAGGCAGAATTGTGAAAGCAATAATTCATATAGATGCCACAAGACTGCTGCGCGAAAAAATAAGTCTACCAGGTCCGAAAGAGAAGAAAATTGAAGTGTATTTTCGTTACGAAAAAATTGGGAATTATTGAAGTTACTGTGGTCATCTCGAACATGAGGACAGAACGTGTGAATTCTTCTTAGAGGATATTGTAGAAGGAAAACAGGGAGAAAATCGAATTACAGAAAATCTCAAGGCTGACCAATTCGGTTAGAGAAATGGAGAAAAGAAGAATGAAAGAACAAGTAACTTCAACAAGGAGCATAAAGATCCCTGAAAATCCATACAGTCAATCTTCTCCAAGAATTTTCTAAACTCAACATTAGATAGGAGAATTTCAAGAAGACATTAGTAATTAGCAAC
The DNA here is from genome assembly GCF_014773155.1 of Arachis stenosperma. NCBI lineage: Eukaryota > Viridiplantae > Streptophyta > Magnoliopsida > Fabales > Fabaceae > Arachis > Arachis stenosperma. The sequence goes on from NC_080383.1 coordinate 76,300,813, forward strand.
TTAAATCACTCGCAACCGATACCAAAGGAGGAGAGGGAACTGGCTGCTACAAATAGAGATCACATGGGGGACATAGGTGAATCAGCTTTGAAGGAACTTGATGATAATGATATTGTGGCTATTACTATTAGTGGAGCTTCATTTGAATCCAAAGTTAGGACCTTAACATCCTTAATATGGAGGAGAATGAGCTTCATTCACCATTATGCAACACTTCTAATTTAATGTCACATACATTCTGTCAAGGTTCAGGAGAAAAAGGGGGTGAAAAAAAAAGTGGGAGACAAAAAAAATGGAAAAACATGGCCAAAAAGAAAAATGAAAACCATGAAAAGTAATAAGAGCTAAAAGAGGACTGTTTGATGGTGCTGATATGGAAGACTCTAAGAAGATGTGTTTGGATGAAGTAAATGCATCTGAAGAGGTAGAGGATGCCAACCCAAAAATGACACCCAGGTGTCCATGAAGATGCTAATGTGAAATTGCCGAGCTTTAGAAAAATTTCTGACAATTCACAACATTAAAGAGATTAAAAAATCTCATTCCCCTAGAATGGTATTTCTATGTAGAACAAAAAATGTCACTTCATTTATTGAACAAAAAAAAAAGTTGTAGATACTAATATGGTTATTGTATGGCTCTGAGTGGTACTGCAGGAGGTTTGGCAGTTTGGTGGTTGAAAGGAATCAAATTAACTATTAAAACAACTCTGTCCTTATTTTACTATTGGAGAAGTATCCAGCACAACAGATCTGAATGAGTTTTTCATTCATTTACACAGTTCAAAATCAATAAGACAACAACAATTTGATGAGCTCCTACAGCTTATTGCTACTACAGAGAACAACAATGTGATAATTAAAACTTTTAATACTATTACCGGCAGCCATGAAAAGGAAGGATGAAAGGACAAACAACCAAATTCAATTGTTCAATTTAATTCCTTCATTAACTCGGCAAAACTAATTGACTTGGATTATGTTGGAAATAAATATACTTGGTGGAACCGTAGTGATGGAGATCGAGCAATTAGAGAAAGACTTGACAGATGCTTATTCTCAGTAACTATGAAACATAATTTTCCTCAAGCTATCCTCACACACATGGAAGATGTTGGATCTGATCATAGACTGAGTTGGCTCTTTACTGAAACAGAGGATAAGAAAAGGAAGAAAAGGTTTCGCTTCCAGAAACGATGGTGCACTAATCCTGAAATCGCCATAATTGTAGATGAGGTATGGAAGAAAACAATAACTGGCTCTAAAATGTTCATTCTTTTTCAGGAACTCAAGCTCTGTAGATACCTCATGGTAGAATGGAAAAAATCAAATGTTTCTAATACAAGAAAACTGGTAGAAGAGTTATCCAAGCGACTAGCTGAAAGAAAACAGAATATAAATGAAGGTAGCAAGGAAGAGATCCTATAACTAGAGAAAGAATTATTCCAAGCTCTAGAGTTGGAAGAACGATATTGGAGAGAGAAATCACGAGCTTATTGGCTTCATTGGGGAGATTAAAAAACTTGTTTCTTCCATACTAAATTTCAAAAGAGAAATAGACATAACAAGCTCTAGCGGTTGGAGGATGGAAACGGAGGATAGCTTTACAAAAAACATGAAACTGGTGAACAAGCTCAAAAATTCTATTAAGACCTCTTTTTTAGAGGTAATCCTATTGATGAGCGGATAATTTATACACTTTTTGGCATTGTTTTTAGGTAGTTTTTAGTATATTTTTATTAGTTTTTAAGCAAAATTCACATTTCTGGACTTTACTATGAATTTGTGTGTTTTTTTACAATTTCAGGTATTTTCTGGCTGAAATTGAGGGACCTGAGCAAAAATCTGATCCAGAGGCTGAAAAAGGACTGCTAATGCTGTTGGATCCTGTTCATACCCTGGGTCAAGCTGTCCGACCCGGGATGTTTAGCGACAAGCCGACCGACCTCTTCAGGTTAGACTATCCGACCTCTTCTCAAAGAGCTCGGCCAATGCTCGACCTCTTTTCAAAAAGCTCGGCCAAATCACCAAAGGAGCCCAAAGCAGGCCCAAAACGAAGGAACACAGTCCAATCTAAAGGCAGCCAAAGTCCAGAAAGATAAAGGCGGTTCCCCTAAAGATAAGATGACCTCACTCAAAGATAAAGATAAGATAACTATCTTATCTCCAGAAAGGTCACTCCTCACCATTATAAATACACTGGAGCACCCAAGTATAACTCATATTCTGATTCTACTCAATACCTGCTTAATACCCTTGCTAACTGAAGCATCGGAGTCCCTTGCAGAGTTGCAGGTACCCCCACCCTCCGGGGACGAAGGATCAGCACCACCACCAAGTCCAACAAGTCGGACACAACAGCTCCGACCAGTACAGAAGATCTCGTCCGAGATCGACCTACAGTTTCAGGTAACCCTCGGAACAGATCCTGATCTCCCTGCACTCGAAATAGATTTTTTGGAGCTATAGAGACTCAAATGGTGCGCTCTCAATTGCGTTGGAAAGTAGACATCCTGGACTTTCCAGCAATATATAATAGTCCATACTTTACTCGAGTTTTGATGATGCAAACTGGCGTTCAAACGCCAACTTCATGCCCTATTCTGGCATTAAACGCCAGAAACAGAATAGAAGCTGTAGTTAAACGCCCAAACTGGTATAAAAACTGGCGTTTAATTTCAAAGAAAGTCTCTACATATGAAAGCTTCAATGCTCAGTCCAAGCACACACCAAGTGGGCCCGGAAGTGGATTTCTGCATCATTTACATATTTCTGTAAATCCTAGTAACTAGTCTAGTATAAATAGGACCTTTTATTATTGTATTAGATATCTTTGGCTGTTTAGTCCTTAGACCGAGGTCTTGGTTATTCTGGTTCCCTCTCTAGGGCCGAAACCAATGAACACCATTATCACTTATGTATTTCCAACGGTGGAGTTTCTACACACCATAGATTAAGGTGTGGAGCTCTACTGTTCCTCGAGTATTAATGCAAAGTACTATTGTTCTTCTATTCAATTCAAGCTTATTCTTATTCTAAGATATTCATTCGCACACAAGAACATGATGAATGTGATGATCAAGTGACACTCATCACCATTCTCACTTATGAACGCGTGCCTGACAAACACTTCCGTTCTACATTAAAACAAGCTTGAACGCATATATCTTGGGTTTCTAATCAACGATTCACATCGACTCCCCTCTGACAATGGGGCATTTGAATCTGAGATTAGAACCTTCGTGGTATATGCTAGAAATATTTGGCAGCATTCTTGAGATCCGGAAAGTCTAAACCTTGTCTGTGATATTCCGAGTAGGATCTGGGAAGGGATGACTGTGACGAGCTTCAAACTCGCAACTGTGGGGCGTAGTGAGAGACACAAAAGGATCATTGGATCTTATTTCGACACGATCGAGAACCAAGAGCTGATTAGCCATGCGGTAACTGTGCCTGGTATTTTTCATCCGAGACGAGAAATCCGACAGTTGATTAGCCGTACAGAAATCGTAGAGGACCATTTTCACTGAGAGGACGGGAGGTAGCCATTGACAATGGTGATCTCCAACATACAGCTTGCCATGGAAAGGAGTATGAATGATGATAGTAGGAAAGCAGAGATTCAGAAAGAATAACGCATCTCCATACGCTTATCTGAAATTCCCACCAATGAATTACATAAGTATCTCTATCTTTATTTTATGTTTATTTATCTTTTAATTATTAAAACTCCATAACTATTTGAATCTGCCTGACTGAGATTTACAAGATGACCATAGCTTGCTTCAAGCCGACAATCTCCGTGGGATCGACTCTTACTCACGTAAGGTTTATTACTTGGACGACCCAGTGCACTTGCTAGTTAGTTGTGCGAAGTTGTGAAAAAAAGTTGAGATTACAATTGTGCGTACCAAGTTGTTGGTGCCATTGAGATCACAGTTTCGTGCACCAAGTTTTTGGCGCTGTTGCCGGGGATTGTTCGAGTTTGGACAACTGACGATTCATCTTGTTGCTCAGATTAAGTAATTTCTTCTTGTTTTAACTATTATTTTATTTTCAAAAAGTTTTAAAAAATCTTTCAAAATTTTTCTTCTTTTTCGTTTTTCAAAAAAATAATTTTCAAAAAATCCCAAAAAGATTTAATAAAATCATAAAAACCAAAAATATTTTGTGTTTCTTGTTTGAGTCTAGAGTCAAGTTTTGAGTTTGGTATCAATTGCATGTTTTTATTTTTCTTGCATTTTTCGAAAATTCATGCATTGCATTCTTCATGTTCTTCAAGTTGTTTTTAATGAGTCTCCTTGTTTGATCTTCATATTTTCTTGTTTTGTGTCTTTTGTTATTTTTCATATGCATTTTGAATTCATAGTGTCTAAACATGAAAAATCTCTAAGTTTGGTGTCTTGCATGTTTTTCTTTTCTTGAAAATTTTTCAAAAATAAGTTCTTGATGTTCATCATGATCTTCAAAGTGTTCTTGGTGTTCATCTTGACATTCATATTGTTCTTGCATGCATCATTTGTTTTAATCCAAAATTTTTATGTGTTGAGTCATTTTGTGGTTTTTCTCTTTCCTCATTAAATTAAAAAAAATCAAAAAAATCTTTTCGTTATTTCACTCATGAATTTCGAAATCTTTAGGTTGACTTAGTAAAATTTTTTTAAAATAAATTGTTTCTTGTTAGTCAAGTCAAGATTTCAATTTCAAAAATTTATCTTTTCAAAATATTTTTCAAAATCAAATCTTTTTCATTTTTTTCTTTGTTTTTCGAAAATCTTCAAAAATCTTTTCAAAACTTTTCAAAATCTTTTTCCTATTTTTACCTCATATTTTTTCGAAATAAATACTAACAAATAATGTTTTGATTCAAAAATTTCAAGTTTGTTACTTTCTTGTTAAGAAAGATTCAAACTTTAAATTTTAGAATCATATCTTTTGATTTCTTGTGAGTCAAGTCATTAATTCTGATTTTAAAAATTAAATCTTTTTCAAAATAAATTTCAATCATATCTTTTCAATCATATCTTTTCAAAAATATCTTTTTCAAATCATATTTTTTTCAAAATCAATTTCAAAATTCAGGTTATGATGTTGCATTTTACTTCTATCACATTTATGAACAACAACTAGATTCAAAATTCAGAGACAGAAAATTCTGTGACACAATTTGAAAATTCAAATGTATTCCAAAAATTAGAGTATTTCTATAGAGAAGTTAAGTCACAATGGCTTATCTTTGATGGAGAGACTTCACTCCAGAATGACCAATATTTCACCAATCTGCCAACGATGTCAGCAACATCCTGAATCGACATTCTACTGCTTCTTCACATGTCCAGAATCTGCAGCAATTTGGACAAAACTTGAACAACACCTTGTTCCTATCAACCAACATGACCAACCGCTATGAAAATGGCTTAGTTCAAGCTTCAATTTCATTAAATCAAGATAATAAAGCAAGAATCTTCTTATTCAATTTGCATACACGCTCTGAGAGATTTGACTTGCTCAAAATTTTTAACTTTTTGAGGGCAAATGCTCAATACCTAAAAATATTCTGGCTCAAACATAAAGATTAACTTTAAAGTTCACACACCGTGCACTTTTTCTTTGTGATTGTTTTTCTTCTTTATTCTTGCATATTTTTATTTCTTTTTTTAGCTTTGATTTCTTTGGGTACTATTCACTTGTGTTGGGAGATCTTCTTTTGCTGTGATTGTTGTTGTACAAGTGTGAACCAAACTTTTTTTATGGAATAAAATAATATCTTGTCTTTGCTAAAAAAAAATAAAAATAAAATGTTCAATTATTAACATAATTAATAATAAAATATTGAAAATGCAACTAAATATTAATTTAATAATATTAGACAATTACTAAAAGATAATATATAATGTTAGTTTGACAAAAGATAATTTATCTTTTAATTTCTAAAAGATACCGAAGTAATTGCCATTATATTATGGAGTAGTATTGATTGCAAACTAATTTTGTGTTTGCAAAATATTTCTTTTATATTCTGAACAGAGGGGATCGTAGCCTCCTTCCCATTTTTTTGTGTTTCAAATATATTACTCTAACAAAATCTTATCTCACAAGTCGCGTATTTCAAACATTTTAGATGGTCAAATTTAATTTCCCGTGAGTTCGTTCCCATCAAATATTTATTTTGTTCTATTGCATGAGTTCGGTGAAAATTACAAAAACCCTCATTATGGAGAAATTTGTACTTGAGTATGGTCAGATGAGAAAAAAAAAAGTATAATAATGTAGCTTCCCCAGTTCACGATATTGTTAATACTGAAATCATTACAGCCCTCCAATAATTGAAAAAAAAAAAAGCAAAGTATTATTTTTATGTTTAACGGGGTAAGTTTTAAAGTTGTTCCTAACATTTGAATCGTCCTATTTAAGTTCCTAACGTTTTAAAATTGATTCAATGTTGTCCTATCGTTAAGAATCTGTTAACGGAATTGACAGCGAAACAAAATTAAGACGATTTTGAAACGTTAGGGACTTAAATAGAACGAACACGTTGGAAACAAAAACGATACATAACAATAAATTTAAATTTTATCCTTCAATAATATCAATTTTTTACGGTACATAGTTATTCAATTATTTTTTAATCACATTTAAGTAAATTACACTTAATCACATTAATTTTATTCTAAATAAATTTATTTTTTTATAATTTTATTCTTAAAAATTTTTACTCATCATAAAATATTTGTACAATGACTAGTACATAAACTTGTGAAAAAAAATGATAAATATATAATAAAGTAATGTGATTCTAGTCATTTTACAAATATTCCATGATGAGTAAAAATTTTTAAGAGTAAAATTATAAAAAAATAAATTTATTTAGAATCAAAATAATGTGATTAAGTATAATTTACTTAAATGTGATTAAAAATAATTGAATAACTATGTACCATAAAAGATTGATATTAGTGAATGATAAAATTAAAATTTATTTTTATGTATCATTTTCTTCTCAACGTTTTCGTCCTATTTAAGTCTCTAACGTTTTAAAATCGTCTCAATTTTGTCTTGCCGTCAATTCCGTTAATAGATTCCTAACGGCAGGACAACATTGAGTCAATTTTAAAACGTTTAGAATTTAAATAGAACAATTCAAACGTTAAAGACAATTTTAAGACTTACCCAAACGTTAAAGATAAAAACGATACTTTACTCAAAAAAATAAAAGCATTACATATTAAATAACGTGTACTAGAAAATCGTTTTCTTAATCACCTAAGAATTTTTCCCCCTCTATATACGGGGAAAGAGAGAGTTGTGATATGAAAAGGCAGATTCCATTTCGATTGTAGGGTATAGCTGCAAAAACAACCATACATATATTATTAATGAATAATTATATAGTACTATAACTATAATATAATAATAATGCACAAACAACAATCATAATTAAATAATAAAAAATAAATAATAATCAATTTGCAAGTTAATTAAGCTTTTCCTCCTTATACTCCTCCCTATAAATGCTTTAACTTGGAGCTCCTATGTAACCATGTTCTCATCAACCCTCTTTCCTAAATAATAATTAGCCTTCATCACACACTGATAAGAGAGAGAGAGAGAGAGAGAGAGAGAGAGAGAGAGAGAGAGAGAGAATGGAGTTGTATGACCATGATTTCTTGGATGAGTTAATGTCACTAAGAAGAGAAACATGGGAAAGCACAAATAATAATCCATGTGATGAAGAAGGAAACTACCAATTACTCTTCCCAAATAATAATGGGTGGGGTAATAGTGGCGGTTTTGATCATCCAAATTATTACTCATCACCTTCTTCTATTCTTGTTCCAAACTCCTCTTATTCTTGTTCTTCTTCTTCTTACCAAGAAGTTCCTCAAAATTGCAACGATTATTATTGTGACACTACCTTCAATGAAATATATAGTTCCTTGCTTGAAGAATTCTCAGCACCACAGATCAATAATAGTGACACTACTACTCCACCACCAATATTAATGAGTGATCATCAAGAGGATTATAATAATAGTAATAATAATAATGAAAATCCACTATTAGTTTCTATGTTGGTGGAAGAAGAGCTTCAAAGCTTGGAGATGCAAAGAGAGTGCAAAATGGAGGCAAGTCAATCATCTTCTCCTCCTGTTTTCAACTCGGAAAGGAAGAACAATAATAGATCAAAGAAGGTTGAGGGCCAACCCTCCAAGAATCTAATGGCTGAGAGGAGAAGAAGGAAGAGATTGAATGATAGGCTCTCCATGCTTAGATCAATTGTCCCCAAGATTAGCAAGGTAATTATAATTATATTAATCATTAATTAACCATCATTTATTATTATTATTTTTTTTAAAAAAATACGAAGCCTAGTTCCGGCTAAAAACAAATAAAATTACGATTTTGTTAGATACACAATGATTTTCGTAAACAATGTGAATATTAAATTTTAAAATTGATCCAATAAAAATAAAAAAACACTTCACTCACAAATTATCTTTTAAACCCTAACATTAGGATAACCATTTGCACATCTAGTAAATTGAACATCTATCTATTGTTAATTGTGCATGAGTAAATCGAATAAAAAAGAATAACCATCCAATTAAGAATAATCAACATAATCATCTGCATACTTATTGAATAGAACATCGACAATCCATTGTTCACGTTGTTTAATATTCTCATGTCTCTCTATACTTTTCTATAAAATTAAATTAACATGCTAAATCCAACTAATACAAACATCCTATTTCAACAATTACAAATACAAAGTAAGTAAAATAAACACCAAAATCATAAAGATTTATTATTATCTATAAAAATTTCTAATATACATATCTGTATTTTTGGTTAGTAATCAGACTCTTATTCTAATCAGATTTTGGATCATACGGTAATTAATTTTGGTTGTTGAATGGTTTAATTTACTCAGATGGACAGAACATCTATACTTGGAGACACCATTGACTACATGAAGGAACTACTAGACAAGATCAATACTTTGAAACAAGAAATCCAAGTGGTGGATGATTCAAATGGCATTTTATCCAATGATATACACCCAAATGATATTTTAGTGAGAAATTCTCCCAAGGTACATGAACTTAATTGAAGAATAATTATGAGTGGATTTGTGAGTGTAATTACAAAATTATTTATTTAACATACAGTTTGATGTGGAGAGGAGGAATAATAATGGAGACACAAGAGTTGAGATCTGTTGTGGTGGGAAGCCAGGGATGTTGCTATCTACAGTAAACACTTTGGAAGCATTGGGTCTTGACATTCAACACTGTGTTATAAGCTGTTTCAATGACTTCACAATGCAAGCTTCTTGCTCAGAGGTATATATATAACTACGCTAGTTACACTTTACTAAAATTTATATCATATTTTTTATTATTTAATCACATTTTTTAATTTAAAAAATTAAAATAAAAATTATTACTAATTTAAAAAAAAAAAATACAACTTTAATTTTAGCAACTAACAACAGTTAAAATTAAAGTTGTATAATTATCATAGTCACTATGTGCTTATTTGAGTATCATTAAATCGATAAAAAAATATTTTTTTTATTTTTTAGTGTATTTGGTAAATTTCTAATAGTAAAAATAAAAGTACTAGAAAAATTAAAAAAATATTTTTTTGAGAAATTACAATTTATATCTTTTTTTAAAAGATCTTTTTTCTTAAAAAAAAGATGTTTTTCACATAATAAATGAATAAAAAAAAACTTTTATCTTATTTTACCTAAACATAATTGATAAATAAAAAATTCTTTTTACATGAAAAATCCAAACAAAATTATTTTTACTTTTATAAAAATTCTATTAAAAATATATCATTTAAAAACAGATTTTTTTCAAGAATGATACCCAAATAAGTCCTATAACTAATACAGCATAGACCCTACTAAATACGTACATATATATATATATATATATATATATATATATATATATATATATATTACTTATTTCAAAGTAATTTAGCCAAAATTGTATGGTGTTTACAGGTTTTGAATTCTCAGTATGCATGTATATGTAAATAGTGTTGAGTAGCAGTGAATTAAATTATTTAATCAATTTTGTTGTGATCGTACAGGAATTGGAGCAGAAGAGAATGGTGAGTTCTGAAGATATAAAGCAAGCACTGTTTAGGACCGCAGGATATGGAGGGAGATGTTTCTGATAATACAACAATTATTACTATTATTAATTATCATTAGAAGAAAAAAAAACAAAAGTGAATGCAGCAAGTGCACCTAAGCTGCTGTATGTGTATAGAAGAGGAGTTTTGATGGGTAGCTTATTATTATTATTATTATTATTATTATTATTATTATTATTATTATTATTATTATTATTATTATAGTGTTTATTGAGATTTACAAGTAGGGAATAAAGCTTGGTTTAATTTGTTTCTTAGCTTTAATTTCTTAGTCTTTTTTTACGGAAGTAATAATTGATTTAATTTCTTCAATAGTAGCATCATTGTAACATAGCTTTCGAATTATATATATCCCTAGCTACTTATGATTCATGTTTATATTATCGTTCGTTCTCTAGTACTCTAACATATGACTATTAGAAAAGGCAAATAATTTGAACAAATTATTATGAACTCGTGGTTAATTAATTTTTCTAGCTAATAATAGATTAATCATATAAGTTCATCTGGGTGGTGTGGTGTTAATAATTATTGTATATATGTCAGGGGGACTATATATATAAGTCAAGCAAAAAGTGTAGATCTGCCTTTTTAATTTCATTCTCTTTATAGCTTAGTATGGCTTGTATATGCAAAATTAAAGAATGAACACATTTTTCTATAGAATCTTGTGACAACGATAATGTTTATTGTATAATTTTTCTTTTCTTTTTCTTTCTTTCTTTTTTTTTTTTTAAATAGAAAAAGAATCAGACCTTGCGTGCCAACTGCGAAGAGTATAAATTGGAATTTATTGGTGGTTGTAATCGTTTCATGAATCACACATAAGACACCAACAGAACTATCAATATAAAAAAGAGAAAGAAAAAAGAAAGGTAAAATAATTACACTTTATAGGTATTTAGGAAGCATCATAAGACAAATTAATTAAGAGCGTGTTTTTACTCATGGGATTTTTTAATCCAACGTGCTAAAGATTGATTCGCAACAGATTTTAACTCTATTTAAGGGTCTGTCGCTGACCAATAGGTTACTACATATATAAGGTAAAATTCATACTTTTAATACTTGTTTAAATAGACGAGTAAACTAATCACTCGGCCAATCCAAATTAATTACAAATTAAGAGTGATATTCTCACTTTTCTAGTGCTATATTTTATTTCTTACATTTTTTCTTCGAGATACAAAATATTTTTTTGAAAGAAAAAGCTTAGCACTCTAAGTGGAGCATATATATATCAAACAAATTAAAGGACGAACATGAATAAAGAAATTAAACTAAAAGCAACGCATATGTCATCACCATAGTTATCAACAATATGAGTTAATTAAGCACTACACTACTCTCTAGAACAACAAAAAGTTCCAGCAACACAGTGTACTGTACCACATCTGTTGTCTTCTTCTAAAATATGATATCATTCATACGTAGCCTGATATTCCATATAATTGAGAAAAAAGCTAACTAACCATTTTTTGCACAACTCTTTTTTCAATGGCATAGTCCTCCAACTCACAAAGTGTTCTTTTATGATACCTGAAATAATTCAAGCACAAAGCTACCCATGTAACATTAGAGTCTACTGGTAACTTTGTTGTCTCAAAAAAATTCATCACAGCTGTAGTAAATTCCGTTTCAATCTCCTCCCAACACATTTTTTTTTTGTAAAAGTTATGTTATATCTGTCACTACCTAGAGCCTTAGATGATTTATAATCCCAAACTACCTCTTTCATTTCCTTCACCGACGGCATCACCTCTAGCGCTTCAGCTTCTTCCATCTTTATCCGATTGATTAAATCATCACAAAAGCTAATACTTGGAGAAGATTTTTGGTGGTACAAATTTTTATAAAAGTCTCTAATTACAACCTTGACCCTCACATGATTCCCCACCAATATCCCATTAATCACCAGTGTCTTAATCCAGTTATTCCTTTTTCTCGCCGAAGTAATATTAGTGAAAGTATCTTGTATTCCTATCCATCTCCTTAGCATGTCGAGATCTAAGCAATTGCTTCCAGTGAATATCCTGTCTAACATACTATTTCTCACAATACCTAACTAACGTCTTTCTCCTTGCCTCTACTGTACCATCATAAATCCCGCTACTAACCATACCATCTACCTTTTTTATCTCATCTATGAACTTCTTTATCTTCTTAGTTATATCTCTAAAGTGTTGCTTATGCCATCTATCCAGAATTAAAGAGAGGAATATATAATTATTTTCTAACTAATACTCTATCCATAATTAAAGGAAAAAAAGTTTAGAACATTTAAGGTTAAGACGTATGGCTAAACAAACTATATATACTTCATAAAAATTGATGTGTGATACATCGATGATGAGATCACATAATTTCTCCTATCGTATATTACAAATATCTTTTGATATGGTCGGTAAATTTAAAATCGAAAAGCAATAATCGGGTTCATACGTTATAGTTCAGCCCTGTACGTTATGATACTCAAACGTCATAATTCGGATTCACATAAGATAGGTATCATAACGACCTAATATATAATAATTGCCCTTCAATGAAAATAATTGCCAAACCGTAGCAGCTCCGCTCTACCTGATGTATAAAAGGTACGACCTCTTATCTTTGGAGATATGAAAAAATACACAATATTGACTTAAGCATCAGAGTGCCTTTTGCAGGTACACTCCCCCTTTTTATTTGTTATCTCCATAACGTGACATATTTATGGACAAAAAGCTCGGGTTTTCAAGCCTATAACTTGGTGTTGAAGACAACTGCTCAGCATCAACTGTTAGGAACCGAGTTACATCTAGGTTACTCACCCAAGAACAATTGGCGCCTACTGTGGGGCCGAGATATAACCCTCTTTTCTTTTTTTGGCCCCAAAACTTCCGTGTCCATCCATGGCTGATCTACCTCCCCCAACACCTTCCAAACTCCTTCGGATGGTAACTGAGCTACAACAAGCAAATCAATGTATGGCGGAGGAAAATCAAAGGATGACGAACCAGATTGCCGAGTTAACTAATACTCGGATTGAAAATAATGGTGATTGTAATGAGCAAACGGAGGAGGTAGAACACGAATCCAACCTGTCACACGTCTCCAAAACTGCTCGGAACGAAGAAGCTCGACCAAAAAATGAAGACACTGAGCCCGATAACTCTATAGGGCCATTCACTATGCCAACAACCTTAACCCCTTACGATGGGTTGGAAGACCCGAAGAAGCACATCGAAAAATTCAGATCTATATTGATAGTAAACGGTGCCTCTGATCCTATTTTATGCCATTGTTTTTCTACTATTTTAGATGGTCTTGCACTTGATTGGTTTTTTTCTTTGCCTATAGATTCTATTTCTCGTTTTCAGGAATTAGCGAAGCTATTCAAGGATTATTTTGCTGCCTCTTCTATATACCTACACGATTCTGACTACATGAACACAATCAAACTATGTTAGAATGAAAGCTGATAAACCACTATTTTATGATTTATCTTGTGCTAATTTGAGTGGTTTTTATCAACTCTTTACTCACTTATTCATATGATTTGCATAATTTTACAATTCCTTCCCAATTTTATTCTGTGGTTGAAAACTTATTTTCTAGACATCTAAATTGTATATTTTTAATTCCCTTTATACCATTCGATACCGTGATCTATGCGTTAAGTGTTTTCAGGTTTTATAGGGCAGGAATGGCTTAGAGGGTGGAGAGAAAGCTTGCAAAAAAGGAAGGAATACAAGAAACTAAGGAGCTGGCCAGCGAAAAACGACGCGTGCGCGTGAAAAGCGAGTTTGCATAGCGACGCGTGTGCGTACCTGACGTGTACGCGTGACACGCGAAGATGGTCAATGACGCGCACGCGTGACTGACGCGTACGCGTGACATGCGCGACCTGCAGAAAATGCAGAACATGCTGGGGCGATTTTGAGCCGAGTTTTGACCCAGTTTTCGGCCCAAAAACACAGATTAGAGTAAGGGGATAGCAGAGACTCAAGACATATTCTCATACGCATAGTTTTAGTTTTAGATTGGGATCTTAGAGAGAAATTACTACTTCCTCTAGGTTTTCCGCACATTCATAGATTTCTAGTTTTGATGCCTTCGATGCTTTGTGATTTGGATATTGAGAAGAGTTACTACCTCCGTTGAAGTTTCCATTATTCTAGTTTGTTTCCTTTGTCCCTTGCTCTTTCATATCCTTAATCCTTGTTTAGAGTTACAATTGGATTGTTTTTAGAATTTATTAATGCAAAGGATTATTTTCACTTTTAATTGATTTTCAGTTATTGTTTATCATGTCTTCCTTTTATTCCCTTTTTAATTCTATGCGAGTAATTTTCACGTCAATGGAGTAGATTCCCAACTTGACTTGGGGATTGATTAAGAAGAGACCCTTTAGTTGAAATGCTCAAGTGATTAGTTAAATTGGAAGTTGTTGGCTAATTCTCTATTTACTAACGCTAATCCTTCCCAAGGGAGAGGATTAGGATTTGCAAATAAAAGTTAGCTCAATCACTTGACTTTCCTTTATTCAGTAAGAGTTAACTAAGTGAAAACAACAACCTCTTGACACTACACTTGAGAAAGTCCAACAAGGACAGAACTTCCAATTAATCATTCCCCTGGTCAAGGCTTTTTCTTCTGAATACATAAATCTCTTTAATTTACATTGCTTAAATTCACAATCCTTTAATTTCCTGTTCTTCAACTCAAAAATTCTCGAAGAACCCCTGATTAATAAAATAGCACTTTCTTGTCAACTCGTTGGGAAATGACTTGGGATTCACTTCCAATATTTTTATTCTAAATTTGTGACAACCTTTCTAAATTGATAAGCGGATTTTTGCTGGTTAAGAACTGTACTTGCAACGTATCTCTTACATTAATTTCTTAATCGGCCAATTTTTGCCACGTCAAAAGCCTAAAGGACTACATTACCTGTTTCACAAAGGTGGCAATGAGTATACCAGATCTTCATTATGAAGTGCATTTACATGCCATCAAAAGTGGACTCTGACTCGGAAAATTTCAAGAAGCAATTGCAGTTGCCAAACTGAAGACCCTTGTCGAGTTCCGCGAAAAAGCTAAAGGTCAGATGGACATCAAGGAGCTCCGCTAAGCTCGAAAAGCAGACAAGCCCAAGTATAACATAGATGAGGATAAAGCTGGGGACAGCAAGAAGACTTTCAAACCAACCCCTCTCTATGATTCATATACTCAATTCAACACAAAGAGGGATGTCATCATCAAGGTGATTCTCAAGGACGATATTAATGCCGACGTTATTTTCTATTCTACATTTTAGAAAATGAAGCTGAGCAATAATATACTCAAAGCTTTCACTGGAGATTTAGTTAGTTTCTCAGGTGAACGAGTCCCGATATAAAAAACCTCAGATATACAATATTTAGTTGTAGACTACTTTAGTCCATATAATTTAATACTTGGCGGACCTTTCTTAAATAAGTTCGGCGCTATAGTATCTACAATTCATCTTTGTGTTAAGTTTCCTATGCAGGATAACCTTATCACCACTATTCACAACGACAATCGTGAAGCTCGTTAGTGCTACAATATCAGTCTGAAAAGGCCTAACCGAGCTTTGAGCACACAAGTAAACAACGTCAGCAGAGGATTTACAAAAAGTTTATTTTGACAACGACCCTAACAAATTTACTTATGTAGGTACCACACTTAGTCAGGAAGAAAAAGACTCATTCCATAGGTTTTTACAGCAACATGCCGATCTATTTGCTTGGACTCTTGCCGACATGCTTGGAATTGATCCCTCAGTCATCTCTCATAAGTTATCACTGGATCCATCTGCCTATAAAGCAGCGGAACATAGGCCTTGAAAAGAAGCAAGCCTCTTTAGAAGAAACCAAAGATTGAGAAGTTTGCCTTGGCTTTAGTATTTTTGGCTCGGCGTCTTCAGCCATATTTTAGAAGCCATGTCGTCCATGTCTGAACTGATCAACCCTTAAGACAATTGCTATAAAAACCAGAGTTGGCAGGCCGATTAATAAAATGGTTAGTTGAATTTTCTGTGTTTGACATCAGATACCAAAGTCGAGGTCCAATTAAGTCCCAATACCTTGCAGATTTCATAGCCAAATTCGCCGTTCCAAGCTCGGTGGAGAGCCCAACATAGTGGACCTTATATGAGGATGAGGCGTCCAATCCTCAAGGGTGCGGCGCCAAAGTCTTACTTGAAGACGGCAATGGCTTTGTTCTAAAACAATCATTAGACCTCTCCTTTAAGGCAAGCAACAATCAAACAGAGTACAAAGCTCTAATTGCAGGCCTAAGGCTTGTAGCCGACCTTAAAGTCTCAGATTTACAGGTGTATTGTGATTCCCTGCTGGTTGTGCAATAGGTAAATAATCTTTTTCAAGTAAAAGACCCATTATTAGCAAAATATTTGGGTATTGTCAAGAAACTTATTTCCAATTTTTCAAATTTTGAAATTCTTCATATACCTCGTGAGCACAATATTCGAGCTGATATCTTATCTAAGCTCGCCAGCACACATACACCGACTTCTACCTTATATCAATCTACACTCTTAAAACCAAGCATTGATCTAACCGAGGTTTTAAGTGTTACACATGATGCATACTGGCGAATACCCTATATAGAATACCTAAAGACTGTAGTTATTCCAGACCATATTGGTAATACTCGACGATTCCACCGCCAAGCATCCTTCTTTACTATATATAACAATTCTCTGTGTAGACGAGGTTTCTCTCATCCTCTGCTTAAGTGTCTTCTAGGTCGGAGGCCAAGCTTGCACTTGATGAAGCACACGAGGGTGTCCGTAGAACACATGTCAGAACCCAAAGCTTATCCTAAAAAATACTCCGGGCTGGTTTCTTTCGGGCAACATTACAATAAGACTGCAACACAAAAGTAAAAAGCTGCAACAACTATCAGAAGTACAGCCAAATTCCACACCCACCGTCCGAGGTCCTTCATTAATTCGAGGTCAGTTGGTCATTCAATCAATGGGGCTTGATATACTCAGCCCTTTCCCTTTAGCAGCCGGATAGGTAAAATTCTTGATAGTGGCAATTGAATACTTTTCAAAGTGGATAGAGGCTCAACCTTTGGCAAAAATAACATCCCAGCAAATGGTCTCTTTTGTCTGGAAAAATATTATATGCAGATTCGGCATACCCCGGCACATTGTCACTAATAATGGTCGACAGTTTGCCAATAAAAAATTTACCTCTTTTTTGCAGAACTTGAAAATCAAACACCACTTTTCATCCGTTGAACATCCATAAACAAATGGCTTAGCAGAGGCCGCCAACAAAGTCATCCTGCATGCTTTGCGAAAGAAGCTCGATGATGCTAAAGGCCTCTAGGCCAAATTAATCCCAGAAGTGATATGGGGGTACAACACTATCATTCACTCAACAACAAGAGAAACTCCTTTTTGCTTGGTGTACGGTTCTGAGGCAATGATACATGTGGAGATCTCCCAATCATCCCTCCGAACAGAATTAGCTGATCTAAATACAACATCAACATCTCAGTAATATGACTTCGACACAATTGAAAAAGTTCGGAGTATGGCAGAAATCAAACACCGAGCTATACAAAAACATATAGCTCAGTGATACAACCAAAAAATCCACCCAGGTCTTTTGAAGTAAATGATTTGGTGCTAAGAAAAACTAAACTAGCTAGAAGACCACAAACCCATGAAAAACTAGCAGCAAATTAGGAAGACCCTTTCCGAGTTATAGAAGTAGTCGGCAATGGCGCATATCGTCTGCAAACCCTCGCTGGTACTACTATATCCAACACATGGAATGTCTCATCTTTAAAGCTTTATTATAAATAAATTCCAAGGCCAGGTAGGTACTCTTTTTCCTACTAACAAGATTTTTTTTCCAAAGGAGTTTGCTTGGAGAGGTTTTAATGAGGCCAGTCTACCTGCACCTTTGTATAATACAAGGTAAATATTATCAGTTTCATTACTATTCTTTGTCTCTATACCGATCTATATCTCTTTGAGATGTAATAAATCACAAATGACGACCGATTATATACGTCAAACTGACCACTTCAATCAACTATGATACAAACAAAAGTCAAAAGAAACCACCAATGATACCATTCATGGGAACCGATCTCTAACTATCACCAACGATAGTCATCAAATTAATCAAATACCGAAAATAAAGCTGCCCAAAGCAGATGACCTAATCATTACTGCTAACATACCAAATCAATAAAAACACTCAAAATTCAAGTAAACAAACCAAGCAGTCAAAAAGACAAAAACAAACATGGCAAAATATAAACAGTCATCATCATCCTATAGAAGTGGTAAAAACAATCCAACATAAAAATTACATGTCATGCATCATGACCTAAATTATCATCCTCAGCTTCACTGACTTCTTCATCATCAACTAAAGCCCCATCACGAACAATTTTTGCTAGATCCAATAGGGAAAAATCCTGATTGGGGGCTAAAAACCTGGGTTAAGCAGCACCACGTTCAAATCCCTCCACAAAGGCATCCAATATTTCTGCCTGCTTACTCTTCTCAAAGTCACTTAACTTTGCAGTAAGACTGGTGACCTGGTCTTTGTTAGTAGCCAAATCCTCTTCTTTCTTCTTTAACAACTTAGTTTCCTTCTGGTATTTCTCCATCACTAGGTTTACCTCTTCCTCCTTCTTTAAAATCTTACTCTCTAGATCAATAGCTAAGCTCCTCTTCAAAGACAGTTCCTCCCTCAATTTGCTCGGATCTTCCATCAGCTTATGCTTCATCTCTTGGCTAGGACCAAGACTAGCCAAATATAAGCCCACTACCTACAAAATAAATAGACAAATATTCATTTTTACGACCCAAAATGTTTATACCAAAACAAAACCAAAATATAATATACCTGCATAAACTGATCAATAGGAACATCTCCAGTATCTTTGGCTAAAGCCACATCAGTCAAACTCTGACAAACCTCATCCAAAACAACCATAAAAGGAAAATCCTTACTCCATACTAAGAACCCATCAACATCTTCGGCAAAACCATGCAATATTTTTTTATTATCAATAAAGGTATTTAATTCCTCTAAAGGAATATCTCTACCTTTCTCAATTAACTCCTCAGACAATTCGAGGTCAATATGATCACTTTTTCTCTTCTTGAAAATAACCTTCTTCCTATGAGGAGGTGGTTGATTAACCTCGCCTTCCGCAGCTACTTTATCAGGGTTCGAGGACGAACCTTCTCTCTCCAGATTTTTTGTCTTAAAGCACAACCTTAAGCTCGCTGTAGAAACCTAGGATACTTACCACCTACAAAATTAGGATGCAAACCATCAACAAATGCAAACACAAAAAGCCATATGTACACTAAAAAACTCTTACCCAAATAATCAATCCCTGATTGCCTGTCATCTTCCTAAGCTAACAACTCAAAAATAGATATAAAATCTTTTCTATCCACAGCCTCAATCAAATACTCCACTATACATTCATTCCTAGGTGAAATACTCTCTGGACCCAAGATCTGCTGCGGTTCAGAATACCAAAACAAAGAAAACTTCTCACCCATATTCTCATCCAAGTAAAATGGAAAGATATCCTTGGCAGCCCTAACTTTTATAAACATCTCCTAAAAATCCTTAAAAGATGTCTTGTACAACTTAAAAAGCAAAAAATCCAAGGTACTATTCAAATTAACCCAACCACCTTTTCACACCCCCTTTTGCTTGAAATAATGTAAAAAATAGCTCTAAGATTGGCTTTACTTTCAGATACTCAATCAATACCTCAAAACAACACAAAAAATCCCAACCATTTGGGTGTAACTGAGACGGAGCACAGTTCAGCTCCTTCAGAACATCACACTCAAACTGCGTAAAAGGGAGTTTAACCCGAAGCTCTTCTAACACACAACTATGCATGTAGAAGAATTCAAAGTCATTCCTTCTATGAAATACCCTATCAGACCTAGAACAAGGTAGCAACTCAATATGCAAACCAGAATCTACCCTCACCACCTTGCTGACATCTATCTGACTAGCACTCTTTGTATCCATAAAAAGTGAACCCCTAATCTTCACATCTTTACTAACCCACTCATATGTACCATCCTCCACCAACTTCTGTACTTGCTTCCCTTTTTCCTTATCCATCACTATCAATAGAACCAACAAGAAAGAAAATGAAAGGAGGAGAAGGAAATGACAAACTAAGAAAAGGAAAAAGAACTTACCCCTTTTACTCATGATATTCCAAACGCAGTGAATGTGAAGTGAAGCCAACCACTTGGATTCGAAAAGGTAACTAGATGAAAGTAAATGAAATCGTTTAGGATCCATCAAGTTAATCACAACCATTGAAAACCAACACCATCAACGGTTTAGATTACTTGGGTAAGTGAAAAGGTGGCACATGTTTTCACTTAAAGTTTCTTTCTCTCTCTATTTAATTACATTTAAAAATTTATAGTTTTCATTTCATAATTTTTAATAAAGTACGTTGAACTGGGGGCTCCATAACTACCGTATTAACCAAGCTATAACTCATCAAAACGCTCAAGCTGCTCTATTAAAAAACATCCATTGGCCAAGTTTGGGGGCTATGATATGGTCGGTAAATTTAAAACCGAAAAGTAATAAATCAGCTTCATACGTTATAGCTCGGCCCTGTATGTTATGACACTCAAACGTCATAATTTGGATTCACATAAGATAGGTATCATAACGATCTAATATATAATAATTGTCCTTCAATGAAAATAATTGCCAAACAGTAACAACCCCACTTTACCTCATGTATAAAAGGTACGACCTCTTATTTTCGGAGATATGAAAAAATAGACTATACTCACTTAAGCATTGGAGTGCCTTTTGCAGGTACACTCCCCTTTTTGTTTTTTCTCTCCACAATGTGATACACTTTTGGATGAAAAGCTCAGGCTTTCAAGCCTATAGCTCGGTGTTGACGACAACAGCTCGGCATCGACTGTCAGGAACTGAGTTACATCCAGGTTACTCACCCAAGAACATCTTTATTTTTTAATTTTTATTTTTAAAATTCTTTTATTCAAAGACGGTTAACCACCACCTGACTAACACCACCTCAATCTCATTATGGTTGGCTTTCACTCGGAAGGCCTTTTAGACATTATCTCATCATTGTGAATTCCATAGCTCTTCCTTTAAACAAAATAACACATGCAAATTTACATAGTTGGGCTTAACACTTATGTCCAACAAAAAAGGCAACAACAAATATTTCATCATGAAATATAAAAGCACAAAATAGGTGATAATTCAATCTAAATCAAAATCTCTTAAGAGATATCAAAGTGATAACCAAACCACTCAAATCAAACCTAAGTCTCAAATATACCAAAAATATCAAATGGTACTAAATAAAATAGTGTATACATACCCTCAATTCTTAAGAGAAATAAACAAGATCAAGTACTCCTCACTAATTCAAAGAAAAAATATGAAGGATTAACATAAATTTTCTCAAACCAAAAGAGAAATAAAAAAATTGGGACAAACTCGGACGATTTTGGGTTAAAAAGAATATTAGAAACAATTTTCAAATAATACCTATTTTTTCCTCTTTGATATATACTAAAAATATTCCAACTATGCAATATTCATCCACATATAACTTTGACAGTATTTTTCAATAAAACATAGAAGAAAAAAAGGAAGGGTAAATCAATATGCTTTCACTTCTCTATTTCTTTTTTCTTTATGTTAAGGTTTACATTAAAAAGTAGTAGTTGATAAAAAAAAGTTTGTGCGAATTTTTAGTTTGTCTTTCTTTTTATCTTTAATTAGCAGGTGAATAAAATCAAAAGCAAAAATAGTTGTATTTTTAAATAATGTATTTCCTCATCTCTTCATATATTTAACGCTCTCTCATAGATCCCTATTAACGAAATGCATGTGTATGTTTAAGGAATACTTTTAGTAATAAAGTGATAAAATTTGATCGAAACTGCATGTGTGTCTTGAAATTGAAATGCATGTCCATCTTGAAGAAATACTTTTAGTCATAGATGAAATTATGTTTGTTTTTTTAGAAATATTTAAACTATCATATTTTGGTGAAACTGAAATTTTACTGCTTCTTTTAGTGCGGATGTGTAGTTTAATTATTTTTTAATATATGGTATTATAAAGATTTTTTAAGAAAATAATGTCGTATTATTTTGTGAGTTATAGATTGAAGAGATAAATTTTAGCAGCAGATGTTTTACACCTGTGCGTTGCACGGATCTTCTGCTAGTAGTGTATACATACTCTCAATTCTTAAGAGAAATAAATAAGATCAAGTACTCCTCACCAATTCAAAGAAAAAATATAACGGATTAACATAAATTTTCTCAAACCAAAAGAGAAATCAAAATAATTTGGTATATACAAATACACAAAATATAACTATAATATATGATTAGCAACATTATTATGGAGTGGTGCTTCTTCTATGCTTGGAATACCTCTATTTATAGTAGTTTTCTTTATATTCAATGCATGTAGTTTTTTTTTAAATTAGGAGTGAGACTCAAACCCGAGACCTTTAGATGAGAATAGGAAAACTATGTCATTTGAGTTATAGCTCGTTAGCTATTCAATGCATATAGTTGTCATCATAGACATGTATTTTTGTATCACAGTTGTCATACTTGAATTTATACATCAACATGTCACTATTTTTTATTTATTGCAACATATGTTTAAGACAATACTTCAAAAAAGTTGTTTAAAATAAACATAGACAACGCTTTACACTAGTTGCTAGTAAATAGAGCTAAAACAACATTTTTTAATCAACAATAAAAGATACTTTTGATAAATTAGAGGACACATAACAAATGTTGCTCTATCAAATATAGAAAAGTAACTATTATAGAATTAATATATCATTTTTTATAAGATTTGCCTTTAAATTTATTTTAAACTTCCTATCATGAAAATAGAGATAATAAAATAAAAAATATGTATTGAAGTTGTTGTTTACATGATAAAGAGTCATGCTATTTATAGGGATATTTCAAACTAACCTCATAAATATTTTATCTACCAACTACTAACTCTCAACTACTTATCATTACTCTAACAAAACTACTTATTATTGCTCTAATACATCCCACAAGAGGAGGATGAAAAATATCAAGAACTCCTAGTTTTGAGAGATTAAGATGAAAGGAATGAGGGGACAATGGCTTAGTAAAGATGTTAGCCAATTATCTTGAAGACGAGACAGGAAAAAGTTTTATCATTCTAACTTGAGCCTTTTGACGGACCTCATGACAATCAACTTTCAAGTGTTTAGTTCGCTCATGAAAAATATGATTTGCTACAATTCGTAAAGCGCTCTGATTATCGTGAAAAAGAATAGGAGTGTGATCAGTTGGAATTTGAAGAAAATCCAGCATATTGATCAAACATTGGAGCTCACAGGTGGTGTTTACAAGAGACATATATTCTGTTTCTGTTGAAGACCATGCTAGAGTGGATTGCTTCTTTATTTTCCAAGAGATCAAAGACTTTTCCAAAAAGAAGCAATAACCAATTAAAGAACGACGAGTATCTGGGCAACCCGCCCAGTCAGAATCACTCAATCTGCATATATGAACAGAAGAGTCACAGAAAAAAAAGGCCTCTGCCTGGATTAGACTTTAAGTATCTCAAAACCCGATTTGCTGCACGAAAATAAGATTCAGTAGGAGAAGCCATGAATTGGCTAAGCTGTTGTGTAGTGTAAGTAATGTCAGGCCGGGTAGTAATAAGGTAGAGGAGGTGGCCAACAAGACGACGATAATTAAGGGATTAGGAAGTAAAGGGTTACTGTCGTGATGCAACTTTGTAGAACTGTTCATGGGAACAGATGCTGGTTTATCACCCAACAAACCAGAGTCTTCCAATAAATCAACATAGTACTTTCTTTGAGATAAAGAAATTCTTTGAGCAGAATGAGCAACTTCAATACCCAAAAAATATTTAAGAATACCCAAATCTTTGATTTTGAAATGCTAACTTAAAACAGATTTAATGGTAGCCATCCCAGAAATAGAATTTCCAGTGAGAACAATATCATCAACATTCACCAATAAGACAGAAACTTCAGCACCAATAAATTTGACAAAAAGATTGTAATCAGAGAGAATCTCCTGGTACCCACAAGAAATAAAAAATTTAGATAAATTTTATACCACATACGACTTGATTGTCATAAACCATACAGTGATTTTAGCAGTTTACAATGTTGATTTGGATGACTAGAACTGATTCCAGGAGGCAAGGTCATGTATACATCTTTAGATAAATCTCCGTGCAAAAACCAATTGTTAACATCTAGTTGATGGATAGGCCACCTCTTCATGGAAGCCAGAGCTAATACAAGTCGGATGGTATCTGGTTTCACTACTGGGAAAAAAGTCTCTAAGAAATCCAACCTATCTGTTTGAGTGAATCCTTTTGCTACGAGACGAGCCTTATAGCATTCCACAGAACCATCACGGTGACACTTGATCTGATACACCCATCTACAGCCAATGGGTTTTACACCAGGAGAACAATCACAATAGACCAAGTTTGGTTCAAATCCTAAGCAACAAGTTCAGCTTTCATAGCACTGCGCCAATGAGAATATTTATTGGCGTCCTGAAAAGACTTTGGCTCAATTTTAGAATGCAAGGATAAAATAAATTTCTGAAAAGAAGGGGAGAGACAGGTTAGAGACAAAACAGAGGAAATAGGATACCTACAAGTTGATGATGGTGGAGTTAGAATAGTGAAACAACAGCTGCAGATGTAGTTAGTGAGACAGTTGGGGGATGTCTTTGACGGAGGTTGTGACAGATGGTAGGAGGAATGATTGAGGACAGTGTAGGAGAAATTATGCTTGATTGGGAAGCAGAAAACGTGGTCAAGGATTGTGAAAGAGGGGAAGAGATGAACTAAGGTGTATTTGGTTGATGATGAAGTATATGTGGGTCAATGGGTAATGGTTTAGGCTCAATGGAAAGGGAAATGGGTTGTTCGGTTGGTGTTTCATGGAATTGTTTTGTTTTGAACATGTGTGGCTTGGTATGTTTAAAAATGATTTAGTACTGGTGACAAAAGGTATTACCATTTCATAAAAAATAATATTTCTGAAAATTTCAAACTTTTTATTTCAAACTTCCCTTTTTTATTACAATAAAACTATCTAAGTGAAACGCTAAAATCATCAACAATAGTTAAAAAATATTTATGATTATGAATTGAATTTCATTGAAACGGCCCCATATATCAAAATGCAATAATTCAAAAACTACATTAGCTTTATTAAAACTTGGAGAGAATGAAAGTTTCTTTTGCTTGAAAAAATGACAAACATCACAAGGCTCATCATGGGGCATAGAAATAAAGGGAAATTGTCTATGTAAAAATTTTAATCTTTGTCATAAAGATGTCCTAAACGAAAATGCCATAAATTGAAAGGTGTAATGGGTGTTGAATGAGTGGTGTTTATTGTATGAGTCGAAAATAGATTATTTGTTGTGATGGAGGTTTTAAGCACATACAACCCTTTTCTTATGTTATCCAAACCAATCATCTTCAAATTGTTGTCCTGTAAGAAATAAGAAGAGTGTGAAAAAGTGAGTTGGCAATTGATCATTGAAGTTATTTTTGAATAGAAATACTATTAAAATTAAAGTGGGATAGGTAAAGAACATTATGAAGAGTTAATGAAGTTGAAAATTTGACAACACCTTTATAAAAAGAAGTAATTTTAGAATCATTAGGCATATGACAGTAACTGGATTAATTTTAGAAAAAGATATGAACCAAGATAAATTGGAGGTAATATGATCCGTGGCACCAGAATCAATGATCCAAGTGCCTGTAAATTTATTTTGTGCAGTAAAATTATTTAAAGTATAATAAATGTGGTATGAGCACAAATAATGGCTACCCAAAGTTGGGTTAGAAAGAAGCCCAATTTGGTTGGAGGGTGAGAGGTTTTTATCCTTGTTGTCTGAAGATTGAGATTCATACTTTTTTAGAAATGCTAGAAGGATGTTGTGTTGGGCTGGAGTGAGGCCCAAAGCCTTTCCTATGTGTGTTCTCTGATGAGGAGACCTTTCTTCATGAACTAGGACATGAGAGGGAACTGGCAGCGTAGGAGAGCCAAGAGGCGGTGTTAGCACAACGACGACATTAACAGAGGCAGAGGCACGATTAAGGAATCGTGGTCTCCTTGGGTGATGTGGGTGGCCGGGAGGGTAGCCATGTTTGTTATAACAAACATTCACAGTGTGCCCTCCTCGATCACAATAAGAACAAACCATCGAGGAACTGCCGCTACTGAGTCCTGGGTTTGAAGAGGCGTACCCACGACCTCGACCAAGAGGAGGACGGCGAGCTTCTACCGCAGTATCAATGGTTCATTGGTTGTCCAGAATTCCAGATGTGTTTTGAAGTGGACGTTCGTGTTGAACAACAAGAGTGAAGACCCTGGTGACGAGCAGAAGAGGATGAAGAGGAAGAACTTGTGACCGGACTACAGAAAAACGCTCATCAAGACCTTTAAGAAATCGAATGATGAAATCTTGTGAGCAATGTGTTTTGGCTGGGCAATTATAGACGGAAAGAATATGTGAGTGATCAAGCTCTTCCCACAATGTCTAAGAACATAAATTTCTTCTTGTAATTATGCAATATGAAGAAGATCACTTTGGAAAAAATGCTCTTTAAGGTCAGTCCATACGGAAGATGCAGTAGAAAAATAAACAATGACTTTGGATAATAGAGAGAGAGAGGGAACTAAATAGCCAAGACAACACTAGGGTATTACAACACTCCCATGTTGAAAACAGAGGATCATTAGTTAGAGGAGAAGGAATAGAGTCA
This sequence comes from Arachis stenosperma, assembly GCF_014773155.1. NCBI lineage: Eukaryota > Viridiplantae > Streptophyta > Magnoliopsida > Fabales > Fabaceae > Arachis > Arachis stenosperma. Next base: position 76,327,880 of record NC_080383.1, read on the forward strand.
GTGAGAAAGCCATATTTGTTTTTGGAAATGATGGCCATAGAAAAGGATCAACATCAAGAGTGATAGTTACTGCCAATAAGGACAGAAGTGACAAGGACAGATGTTGGATTTTCACTAGGATGAATATAGAAAGACTTGGTGGGATCTTGTGCTACGTTAGAAGATGATTCTGCCATTTAGAGAGGAAGAAGACAATGAGGACTAATTATTTGGGTTCGAAGTTTTCACCATGGGTACTAACAGAGCTTTTTTAGAACTCTGATATCTTTCAGAGCTCTGATACCATAACAAGAAAATAGAGATAAGAAAATAAAAAATATGTATTAAAGTTGTTTACATAATAAACAATCATACTATTTATAGGGATATTTCAAACTAACTTCATAAATATTTATCTACCAATTACTAACTTTTAAGTACTTATCATTACTCTAACATAACTACTTATTATTGCTCTAATACTTCCTCTGGTAATTGTTGCCTAAAATTTTTAATGCCTCTCCCAAAAATGATCATTTGTACGATGGAGAAAGAAGTTGCCACCGCCGCTTCCTTACACTGCTATTGTCGTTTCTACCTTGCGCTACCAGAACCACATCTGCTGTAATACCGCTTCTTTCACCTCCATTACTCGAGCTCTGCCATGTTCTTCTCTTTCCGCTGTGTTCTTTTGTTTGCGCCGTGTTTTGCACTGTTCCGTCATGGTGCTGTTCACATATTCTTTCAAGCCTCTCACCTCAACCTCGATTCTCAGTAGAGATTCTTTTTCTCTCTGTTTCTTACGTTGATAAATTCTCATCTGTAAACTCTACTTTTCTATGCTCGGTGTTTCAATTTATCGGTGTTTCCTCTATTCTTATTGCATCGTTGGCATTCATTCAACGCCTTTCTTTATGATATATATTATCAAACTTCATAATTCTAATTAATAAAGTAATTAATTAATTATTACTTTTTCACTTCTCAATGTTCAAGAAGTATGAGGAAATTAACCGCCAAATGTGCAAGACATCTACTTTACTACTGAAGATATATACATGAAATCACAGGTAAATTTAAAAAAAATAATTGTGCTTTGTTAATTTTCCTTGCTTCAATTCGGTAGATCTTGTTTTATGATTTTAAAATCTCTATTACATAGAATTAAGACTAAATGTCTATCTTTTCCTTTTTCTCTATGTTAGTTGTTAAATTAAACATTCTCACTTTTGAGCTACTACTTTGCTGAGCTAAGTCTATTGAACTATGATTGTATAAACTTCTTGCCATCTATGGTAGCTACTGCTTCTTCCTAGCTTGTCATTTGCAATTTTGCATTATCTCTCCCTTTTGTTCAATAAGAGCAAATAAGATAGGAAATAATTTCACAGTCTCTTGAGTATAGAAACATAAATGTGGAGCCAATTAAATTGTTGCAATTGTGGAAAATGTGATGCTGTAGTAATTTTTTATTTGAATTTCGGCAGATAGTTGATATTGACAAAACTCTGCCGTTGTTCATGGAGCTTCAAATCTTAGGTGACAGGACGTGAAGAAGCTGACATTTATTCACATAGTTCACAGTATTAACTGCATGAACCAAAAGCATAAGAAAAAAGCGAATAACCATGCTCTCAGAGTGTCTTGTTTTTAATTCTGCAATTCTCATTTGAGTTGAACCTTTTGGTTATATTGGCCGTGATTTCCTCATATGGTTGTGCTTATTGAACAATTTGAATGAATGTTTATGTGTGTGTTTGTTGTTTGTCTATTTTCAAAAGGAAGAAGGTGAAGCATGAGTTAAGAAAGCGCTTGTGACACTATGTGAACTTCACAAAAGAAAAGATTGGTTTGACGAGAGAACAACTAATATAATTTGTACTGTTTGTTTCCATCCAGCCCGAAAGTTTTTATTTTTCCCTTTATATTTTGTGATTGTGTGACTTTTTTTGAAATTATGATCTTAGGCATAAAGATAGTATTTCATGAAAGTATCTTTATTATCCCTACTAGATTATGAAATTGAAAATGAGTAAGATAACGAAGATGAAACCAAGGAATATATATATATATATATATATATATATATATATATATATATATATATATATATATATATATATATATATATATATATATATATATAGGTTTGTCCTTGTAATAGTTATAGCAACTTGTATGTATTAGTGGTAAATAATTTAGGTCTGAATATTACATTGATGGTTATAATATTATGTGATTTTTTAGGTCGTTATTTTAATAGTTTTAATTATACTACTTGAATAATAAATATAACAAAATTAGACCTCTTGATCACTAGTAGTGTAAGATTTAAATTACATAATTTTTTTTCAATCTCATGATTTAAATGTGTTGAAATTCATGTCTTTCTCCATTTGCAGCTAGATGGATATGTGTTGTGCCAAGATTATGCTACTAGAGATCTTGCCCAGGTTGATTTTTGTTACTATGTAATACCACTACAAGAAAAACATTGAGTACTGTTAGATTTACCGTCAGAATTAGCGTCGACCTGTACTGACGGCTTTACTATCGGATTTTTTGACAGAAAGGAGAAGAAATTTGCTGCTATAAAAGATTACCGTCGGAATAGGTTTTCCATCACTAAAGTCAACGGTAATTGTTGGAGCAAAAATGGAAGTCATACGCTCCAATTCTACTGTCGGATTTAGCGAGAGAATAATCCGATGGTATATTCGTTTGATAAAACACGTAGTTTTGGTGAGTTATCGTCGGATTAATCTGACAGTAAAGTTGGGGCTAAATTCAAATGCGAAGCCCTTCCCCTTACTTTCCAACGCCGTTCTCTCTTTACTATCAATCTCTTTCTTCTCATCTACTTTCACCACTGCTGTGCAGTACTCACCGCGCCATAGCTTGCCGTTGACGTCACCACCATGCCTGGAGCACCCACTGTCACTGCCGCTGCACGTGCTTGTCGAATCTGCTGTCCTCTGCCGCGGTTGCCGTTCACGTCACTGTCACCACCGCCCTCTGTCACCACAAAATTAAAGAGAGACTACAACCATTATCATCATATTGGTTTGTTGGTGTGTTTATTATCTCTTTTCATATTATTTTTATGAGTTTAACATTTTGTTAGGGTTGTTAATACAATGGTTAAATTTGTTTGATGAAGTATGTTATTAGGAATTATTGTGTTAATTTAATATAAGTAAAAATTAAATTTGTCATACCTCTATTGTATATTGTATTCTAGAATGTGTGGTTCAATTTGATTCCAAGTCATCGTCTATGGATGTATGAGAGGGATAACGATGGTCAGGGGGGTTTAAAACTAGAATTCTTTTAAGGGATCGACGTGTTTGTCGTGCATGTCTTCAGAATGAAACCGTTTATATCTGAAGGGGTATCTAGGTGTTCGTGTCAAAAGTATCGGCTGACTAAGCAGTTAGGACCTGCGGACATAACGCTTCACCTCTACTATAATGGGTTCAAGGACGTGTATTGGATGTGGATAGAACACAGAGAAGTAGAGAAGTAGGGAGTTAACCGGTATGCCCCTAATTTGAATAAGTCCAGTTGTCAATCAACAAGGATTTAAGTGATGAGAGACCTAAACATGGATGAAATGACCTGGGAGGATAACCAAGAAAAATACAATGAGATTGTGTGTGATACAACAGGTGTTACATAACTGAAAGAGGCTGAAGAAGAATCTAACCCAGAAGAGAAGAGATTTTATCATCTTTTAGAATCTGTTGCGAAACCTTTGTACGAGGGGTGCGTTCATTCCGAGTTATCTGCGTGTGTTAGAATGATGAGTATTAGGTTATAGTCAAATCATACCCAAGAGTCTTTTGATAAGTGAGCCACCCTTTGCAACGAATTGGTACCTGTAGGGTCAACTAGCATCCCCCGAAACCACTATGAAGCAAAGAAGGTAGTTTCAAAACTGGATCTAAATGCGGTGAAAGTTGATTGTTGTCTGTATGGTTGTATGCAGTATTACAAGATAGATGCAGACCTTAATGAATGCAGATTTTGTAGATCACCGAGATTCTAAGTCAAGAGAAAACCGCTGGTAATGAAAGGGATGCCTACTTGTCCTTAATCCTTAGGTTGAAACGATTGTATGCATCGATGAGTTAGGCCCCTCACATGACCTGACATAGTAGCAACATGAGAGATGATGAAATCATGATGCATCCATTACACGGAGAAGCTTGGAAGCATTTTGATAATGTCCATCCTACACTTGCGAGTGAGTCCAAGAATGTTGACTAGCTTTATGCTCTGACAGGTTCACACCGAATTCCAATTTCGGTAACGCGTACTCTTGTTGGCCCGTAGTCGTGACACCTTATAACCTGAGTCTCGAATGTGCATGAAGGACCCATACATGTTTCTAACTTGCATCATACCTGGTCCCATCAATTCAAAGGCCAAAATAGATGTCTTCTTGTAGTCCTTGGTGGACGAAATACAAGAGTTGTATATCTATGGTGTACAAATGTATGATATTTTGACGAAGATAAACTTCTAACTATGGGCTAAGTTGATGTGTACCATTAACGACTTTCCTGCATACGGCATGGCATGTTGTCTGGTTAGTCCACTCAGGACAGAACGACATGTCCCAGTTGTATGGAAGATACAAAAGCAATTTGATTGATGAATGGCGGTAAGAATTTGTGGTTTGATTGCCATCGAAGATTCCTCGACATGTGTCATCCTTTTTGGCGCAACAAGGACTCATTCAAAAAGAATAAAACTGAACAAGAAGTGGCACCTGTAAAGTTAGGTGGTAAGCAAGTTTGACAGCGTGTGAGAAGAATCCTCTGGATCGTCGATAACGGGCAAGTCTGAGACCTCTGGGATATGGTAGGGACCATAATTGGACTAAACAACGTAGATTTGGGAGTTGCCTTAATGGAAATCCAACTTGGTTCGACATTGTCTTAATGTGATGTATGATAAACCACTATTTTATGGTCTATCTTGTGCTCAATTGAGTGGTTTTTATCAAGTCTTTGCACACTTATTCATACTAATTGCATGTTTTACATTTTCCTTCCTAATTTTGTGCTTTGATTGAAAACATGCTTCTTTGGCCTTAGATTTGCTAATTATTAATCCTCTCTTATTACCATTTGATGTCTTGATATGTGTGTTAAGTGATTTCAGATATTACAGGACAGGAATGGCTTGGAGAACGGAAAGGAAGCATGCAAAAGTGGAAGGAATACAAGAAATTGAAGGAACTGCAAAGCTGTCAGCCTGACCCTCTCGCACTAAAACGACCATAACTTGAGCTACAGAGGTCCAAATGATGCGGTTCCAGTTGCGTTGGAAAGCTAACGTCTGGGGCTTCAAAATGATATATAATTTGCTATAGTGGCTTTACATCTAAGTGACGTGAACGCGTGCTCCACGTGGATGCATCGCAGTGACGAAAATCAGCGTGTTTGATTTCATAACCAGCAAATTCTGGGCTGTTTTTGACCCAGTTCTCGATCCAGAAAACACATATTATGGGCTATAAAGTGGGGGAATGCATCCATTCATAAGAGAACAATTCATACAACTTTCATAATTCATAATTTTAGGTTTTAGATGTAGTTTTTAGAGAGAGAGAGGTTCTCTCCTCTCTCTTAGGTTTTAGGAATTAGGATTTCTCTTAGTTTTAGGATTTAGGATTATTTCTTCTTCATCACAGGTTCAATTTTCCTTTAATTTATTTTCTACTTTTATTTTATTACTTTAATTGATATTTATCTTTTCAATTTAGCTTATGAACCTTTCCATGTTAGATTTGAATTTATGTTTAAACGTAGTTTGAGGTATTTCAGATTTATGATTGCTTTATTCTATTTATGATGTTTTCAATTTAATTTAGAATTTTCCCTTTTTGGCTTTGGTTAAGTAATTGGTGACGCTTGAGTTATCAAACTCGAGGTGTTGACTGAAAATTGGAATTCCTTGCTAATTAATTTGGATTCCACTAACTCTAGCCTTTCCAAGGGAAAGACTAAAACTTGAGAAATCAAATTGATTTATCCAATTAACCTACCTTCATAGTTGGAGGTTGACCAAGTGGGAGCAAAAGCCAATTCTCATCACAATTGATAAGGATAACTTTCAACCAACATTTGGAAACCTCTCACAAAAATAAGTGAGTTCTTTAGGTAGTTATGTGCTATGAAACTTGGCATTAATCACTACTAGAAAACTAGTTATTACAGATGGATATTTCCGACGGATTTTATCCCACGGAAATACAGAGGGAATTTCAGAGGGATTTTTTGTCGAAAAATAAAAAAAATGGATTAGCATAAATTACAGACGGAAAAGAGAATCCGTCGATAAATCCGTTGGAAAAATTAATTTTTTTTCGTGAGAAATATTTACAGACAGAAAATCCGTCTGTAATTAAATAGACAAAACGGTGCGTTTTATTAAATTATTACAGACGGAAAATCCGTCTGTAATTTAAAATTTTCCGTCGAAAAAATTCAGTTAACCCTTATTTTATCCCACCCTCTGGATCCATTCACACTCCACATAAATCAAATGAGTCTCTCCGTCACCAGTTGCTTCTTCTCTCCGTTGCACCAGCTTCTCTTGCCGCTGTCACCGCCGCTCGCATCACAAGATCTCTCTCTGTCATCCCTTGCGTCACACGAGCTCCCTCCGCCGCCGCTCTCGTCGCATCTGGAGCGATTCGTGAAAGTCTTCTCAACTCGGTGGAAACTCGATGGTTATTATTGAATGGTGAAGCTTGAAGCAAAGCTCAGAATGATAGTTGACTCCGTTGGTAACTTCTTCTCCGTCAAAGACCATCTTCTCCACTAACCGAATCAAATCGAATCAAACACTTTATATATAGGGTTGCATAGATCTTCAATCTTTAGATCTATTCATACTCCACTAACCAGGTTAGCCCTTACTCCATCCCTTGTTTCTCTCGCTAATTTTTTAATCCAAACGTGTTATTGTGCAGTGTCTTGCTCTGGTCTCAAAATTTGATTTGAAACAGTGCCGATTAGTGGTTAATTGCTATCAATTTTGTATAGTTGAACATATCTTGAGAAAAACTGTCTAATTTGCTAAATATGAGAAGTTAAAGAGGGCCAAATATAGTTGGAATGCTTAGAAAAAGTAGTTCTTGTTTTTTTAAGACTCTTAGGGTTTTCTGAATTTAGCATCGTGAAATTGTGATCGTTTGATTCTGCTATTACTTGTTCTTTTTTGTTCTTTTTTGTTCTAATTAATTGTTTTGGTTGTGGTATTATTCATTTTCATTTGATTGAACCTCACTTTGGCTGCTTTTGGTTTTGCTTTAACACTTGGAATATCATAAAACTGAAAAGTGATAAGAACATAGTGATAAGCACAGCCTTTGTGTCGTTGTAATGGTATTTTTGCTTTTGCTTTAGTTAGCATTATCATTATTGTTATTAATATTATTTTTTCCTAAGTATATATATATTTTTGCAAATTGATACAATTTATTTTGCAAATTGTCTTCTAATCTTCTCCTAGATTGATTCCAAAGCAATCGTCTTCATTTTGATTGTAATCACTTGATGATTCTTCTGAGGGAGTAGGATCATCATCTTTGTGTTTTTTGTCTTCCTCGATCATCTGCATGATTTCTTGAAGGTGTCTTGCTAAGGTTTCTTTTGATTGGGCCCCTGCAAGGGCTGCTGCAATTTGGGCTTTCTGGTTGAGAAATACTGATTCTTCATGGTCGAATGGTTTGGTGAACTTGGGGTGCTCTTTGAACCAATTACGAACTTTGTCTGGATGAGCCATGGAGGCGTCAAACTGAGACCACCATTTTACATAGGCATTCCTTTGAAGCATAGGTGGTGATTTTGGATGTTCTTGTTTGCCGTACCTGTACTGCCATGAGAATACCCAGGCCAGGGAGAAAACAGAGAAAAATTGGAGATCTGCAGGAATGCTTGTTTCCTGCTGGTCAAATTTTTTGGTGAAAATTTTGAACCCCTCATCGACAGGTGGGGGCAAGATTTCTGGTAGAGGGCCAAAGTAATCCCACCATTGGGTGAACCAATTTGGGAATTGATAATTGGTATTTTTCTTGAAATAAATGAGCCAAGAATGTCTATTCTGATTATTTTGTAACCAAAATACTCTTGTCCAGGCATCCATAATCCAATAGGAATATCCCATCGGGTCATAAGGATTAGAAAATTTTTTTGTATTGTTTGGGTTCTTACCAAATTGATTAGGGGTGAGTACTTTGAGAATTTGAAAGGTTGAGTGAGTTATGTTGGTGGCATCTTTAGGATCTTTGTAATGTTTTATTGAGACTGAATCTGAATCCACTAATATGAATTCATAAAACTGTCTGGTTTTATTCAAGGCTGTTGGTTTAAAATGAAATCCTGGTGGAAAGACTTTAGGAATAACTTTAAAAGGTGATTTTTCCCAAAACTCAGGTTCCATTAGAAGAACAGAAGAGAACTTGTTTTTAGAAATGTATGTGGTTGGTTGTTTTAATTGAGTGTTGACAGGATGGGTTTGGTTTGATTGAGGTGGCATGGTTTGGGCAATTGTTTTCCTTTTGGATCATTGCAAATGGTTTTTTGAGTTGCCATTTGTGATAAGTTTGGTAAGGTCTATTTCATCTTCATCTGAGCTGTCACATATGTCAGCCCAGGATTTTTTATGAAGTTTTGTAAGGCCCGCATCTTGTAAGGCCAACAAGGTTTGGGTTGGGAAGGCATAGTCTGCCTTTGTTTGTTGGCTGTTTGGCTGCTTGGGGGTTGAGTAGATGACTCAACTACATTTTTTGTGATCTGAGTAGAGACCCAGTCGGCTCTTGGGTTAAAGGGGAAGGTTGTTGGGTAGATGACTCAGTCGGGGTACTTGACCCAGACCTCTTTGTTGGCCCAGGAAGGGCTAGGCGAATTCCTCTGCCTCTTACCGAGGCTAGTGCTGCCTTTCTAGGCATCTTTTCCTGGATTATCTCCCTGCAAATATTCACGTGTGAGAAAGTCAGGGAGAGAGTTGAGTTACCCTTGATGTGCTCAATGTCGAAATCAAAGACACTTAAAATTGCTTGCCATCTGGCAAAAATTTGTTTTGATGCAAGATTTTTTACATCATTTGTAACACGTCTTTAGCTGATTTACAATCAACTCGGACTAAAAATTTTTGATTGAGTAAATATGATTGAAATTTTGTGATGCATAAAACAATGGCTAAAATTTTTTTTTGATAGTGGAATATTTTTGTTGAGTAGAATTCCAGTGTTGGATGTAAATGCAATGATACCTTCTTTATCATGCAGTTTTGTTTTAAAATACCACCATATCCTAAATCTGATGCATCAGTTTCTACAATTTTGAATGCATGAGGAATGGGTAGGTAAAGACATGGAAGATTGCGAACTTTGGTTTTAAGAAATCTGATGATATCCGAATGTTTGTCCGTCCAAGGTGGGGGATTTTTCTTAAGCCTATCATGGAGGGGCTTAAGGAGGTTGTTCAGATTCGGGATGAAATCTGAAACATAATTAAGACATCCTAGGAACCTCTGGAGCTGAGGTTTATCGAGGATAAATCTGGAAACTTTTCTGCAAACAGAATTGATCTTTCAATAGGAGTTATTGTTCCTTGGAAAATAATGTGACCAAGAAATCGGATTTTTGTTTGAAAAAGAACAATTTTTGGTTTAGAAACAGCAAGTCCATTTTTTTGGATGATGTACATAAAAGTTTTAACATGTTTGAAATGTTCATCCAGAGTTTGGGAAAAATTAAGACATCATCAATATAGACAATTGCAAAATTTGAGTATGGATTGAAAATATCATTCATGATTTTCTGAAATTCTGAAGGGGCATTTTTCAGACCAAAAGGCATTACATTCCATTCATATGCCCGAATGGAACTGTAAAAGCTGTTTATATCGATCTGATTCAGTAATTTGGATTTTGCCAAAAGCCTGACTTCATATCAAATTTTGAAAAAATATTTGCCGAGTTTAACCTGTTAAGCAAATCCTTTTATTTGGGATGGGATAACGAATCCACTGTAAGCTTGATTCAAAGGTTTATAATTGATAACAAGCCTGGGAGTTCCTCTTTCTATCTCAGCTTGTTATTAACATAAAAAGCAGAGCAAGACCAAGGACTTTTGCTGGGCCTGATTAATCTTTTATCCAAGAGATCATTAATTTCTTGTTGACATGCTGCAAAAGCTGCTCATTCATTTGAATGGGACGGGCTTTTGTAGGGATTTTAGATTCTTTGAAATCCTTTTCATATGGAAGATCAACTATATGTTGTTTCCTATCCCAGAAGGCATGAGGCAAATCAGAACAAATAGATGTTTCAATTTGGTTTAAAGATTTTTATTTTTCTTGAACCTTGGTTGCGAAAGCTGCGATTCAAGAGTTTTGAAAGAGATTTCTTGTTTAGAAAACAAATCTGTTTGGTTTTGGATTCGATTAGGTTTAGAGATCTTGGTTAAAAAGGATACTTAGCCTTTCACCCGTTATTGAGCTAAGGCGTTCAGTAGTTTTTTTCAAATATTTTGTGGGACCAGACCTTCCATAATACAGTTTGAATCTGCACCTGAATCGAGTGCAATGGTGTCAAAAACAAAATCTTTAACGACAATTCGGACATTACACGATGCTTCATGAAGGAGAATACATTTATTATTCTCAAAATTTGTTTTACCTCATTGTCGTTAGAAATTTTGTTTTCTTGTTCCTTAGAGGACTCAGTTTGGTTTAAAAGAGAACCAAGATCCTCATCACCAGATTCTTCTTCTTGTACTAATTGTGAGAAATATGATGATGATCGCTTTGGTTTCTTTTAATTTCCTGTATTTCTCTCTTAAGGTTGTTAACCTCACTTTGGAGGTCCTGAATGGTTATGGGACGAATAACTTGTTTTTCTAATTTTTGAAATAGGTTTGACGTCATATTTGTTATTAAGGACCAAACTTTTGGGTTTTTTTCTCCTTTTGTAAAGATCTTTTTAGTTTCAAAAGAAAATCTTTCTTTTGTTCTGGATTGTCAATAGCCTCGATTGCATCAAATAGGAGATCTTGATCTTTGGATAAAACATTAATTTGCTTGATATCTGAATCTGAGGATGACTCAATATCGTCAACTTGGATGTTGTTGATATTATTATCAGAAGATTCGGGTCCAGAATTATCATCTGAACTTTCATCATAAGATTATTAATCTGGTCCTCAATCTGAGGATCAAGGTTCAGATTATTATCTTTCCTTTTAACCGACAATTTGCTAACATGTCCTGGTTTTTTACATGTGTAACAAATAATGGGGTTTTTCTGGGGAACTTTTGGAAATTCTTTTGGAAACTTGTTTCATTTTTAGGTTTTGAAAATTCCTTTTGAAGCGTCTGAAATTCTTTTCAGGGTTAGGTTTAAAAATTTTTCGGTTGGAAGGTCTTTTAGATTTCCTTGGATGACAAGCAGGAAGACCAAATTGTTCACAGAAAGTGCCCAAATCGATACGATTTTGAGTTTTCTCACGAGCAAGTTGCCTTTGGATTTTATCATCTTGACAAATCTTAGGGCAACCTTTTGGATAAAAGAAATGAGTTGGCCATAACTTAACTCATCATAGGGTATTATCCCGTCTGGATTAAGCTACGAATTTTGTCCCTTACTTTATCTCCAAGTGATTTGGGGAGTCCAGCAAGGAATTTTTCTTTCCAGAAAGGTTGCTGACTGTCTTCTCTGGTATAACCCTAGTAAGAAAGGTATCTTTATACCATCGAAAGTTAGACAAAGTTTGCATCTAAGATTGGAAAGTAGTTCCGCAGAACGATCTTTCCAAAGAGATGGATCACCAATGAAGTGGCTTGCTATGGTAAAAATCAAGGTATTGACAGCATCAGGGATAGGTTCCCCTCGTCACTAATGATTGGTTCGTTTGGTCGTTGACTTTTATGGCAGAAAAGATTGAGTGTTTTTTGGTTATCGGAAAGGTATCCCCACCATCCCTTCAGCTGGCCACTAAACCCAGAAACAATAACATTGGCTATAGCTTCTTCAGAGGTGTCATGGGCTGCTTGATAGGCTGTTCCTATCATTGTCATGTGCTGGAGCATACTCATGATATTATATTCTGTTTTGCCATCTATATTCCATTCATAGACATTATTGGCATTGAAGCTGACAAAACCTAGTTCTCTTTCTTCAAGAGCTAGATCTGGAGCGGATACACGATTATAACCATACGTAGAGGGTTTAGTTAAACCCTTCCACTTGGTTAGGGAGTTGGTCAGAATGGGACTGATCTTGAGGGATGATTTGCCAGAATCATCACTTTGCTCAGAGCAAGATTCATTAGACTCAAGGCCAAGGGCATTAATAGCCTTAGAAGCGCGTGTTTGAATACGAGAAGTAGATTCACCTGAGTTTGTAGGAGTTTCAGGGATAGTAGTAAAACGGCTCAAAAGTTGGTCAATCTTTTGAATAACTTCCGAATCACTAGATTGTTGTTTTAAAATGGAGGTTTTAAGACTTTGCTTAGCCTTGCTACTTATTTTAAAAGGTTTAAAAAGGGGTTTCTCGATACTTTTAGAAGTAGATGTTTCAGAAACATTTTTCAAGGAGAAAGTAGATCCTGAGGATAAAAGGTTGTCACCCAAGCATTGTAAAAATTTGTTGGTATAATTTGATTGTTCAATGAGATTTTTAATATCTTTAGGGGCGACAGCTTCATCTATATTCTTTGTTTTAAAGGGAGAGGCCATAACAGGATTATGTCCTTCCGTATTTGAAATAATAAAAGCTCCTTTTGGAGGAAACTCAGATCTAACTAAATTCCCATCTTTGACTTTCCATGTTGAAATAACATTTGCTGAAAATGAAGTTTGTTTATTTTTAAAAGGATACTCAATGTTGTTTTTTTATAGAATAAGCATGAAACCATTCAAAAAAGGAATATGCAATCTAACATCATTTAAAAATTTGTAATTTTTCTTTGAATGATGAAATTTGAGAAGCTGTATAATTACTTAAATACCATTCTCTTTGGAGGTCATACTCTTTAGAGTTAAGGTTTTTAAGTAAGGCTTCTCTGTTTATAGTAAATTCCGTGTTATTCATTTACCATTCAAAGAAGAATATGTTGGAGATTGATGGGATGGAATAGAAGATTCAACTTCAAATTCTACATCACCATCATCTTCTTGGTAAACTGCTTGAGAAATGTTTGAAGTGTTTTTGTAATCCAGAAATATGTATTTCAGAATTAGCTGGTCTTGACATTTTTGAAAACTGAGATTGGAAGTTACTGAAAAAGATCTTCTTGCTGAAGCAAAATCATTAGAAGTTCCTGCTTCAGATCTGGAAGAAAAAGAGTTTCGTCTATCAAAGAAATCTCTACTTTCCCTGATTCATCTTGTTTTACTTCTCGTAAAAGAGGTGCTTGTCTAGGTTGCGTTGGAATGGCTCGGTCAATTGACCATGATTGTGGAGGTCAATTTCATCCATCTTATGAGCCTTGGGATCATAACGTTGGCCTTTGTCATGTCTGTGACAAACAAAGTGGTTTCACGATCTTGGGACTTAAGAAGGACTCTGGAGTTACAAGTGTTCATGACCTTGTATTGAATCCTATAGATTAAGCGGCTGGAATGGAACCTTCTTTCATGTTAAGACCATGATTCGGATTTTAGAAAAGAGAGTCAGAATGTTAAGGTCTAACAGCTGACCGTCTTGTTTGGGAAACAGTTGAAGTAAACTGGACCATGTCCTAGACTTGTTTCAACTGTTCCGATTAAGGAGTCTTGGAAGTCATTGTGTCTGATGTCTCTAAGACACATGAGGATAGAGGCATTCAAACCTTCTCGGATGAGTGGTTTGACTGCAACTTGGACACACCCTATGTGAAGATATCTGTAGTGGCGGGCATGTTCTCTAACTGATTGTTTAGTCAGAAGATGGAATTCCTCACCGAAATCGGGTCCTAGAGGAATATTGTTTTCAGCCGTTTTGATGATATAATCAGATTTTCTCTTGTTATCATCAGGGACATATAACTCATCTTGAGGGATTTTGGGTATTTCCCAATTGTCAATGGCTTGATTGATATCTTCGAAGCAGACTTCTTCTTCAAAGATATTGTGTTTGGGGGAAAGTTCCTCAGGGCGAGTAACTTTCTCAGTAAGGGGATTGGAAGAAGAATGGATTGGAGAGGAGGAAGAAGAGGATGGTGAAGAAAAGGAAAGGCGTCTAGAGAGAGAGCGAAAGAGTTTAGACATGATTACATAAAATCTGATATCATAGCCCTCCTTTAGTTCAGAGAGAACATATATATTATCACTAAACTATCACTCAAATTTTGAATCTGGGTTTTTAACTCTTTTTTTTTTAACACCTTTAAATCTATAGCCACCAGGAGTTCTTACGTTTGGACCATTATTACCTTTGGGAACATCATCAAGCTAGCCTTACTGCCCGAATTCCAGGGTCTTACTGCTACAGTTCCTTTGAGTAATAAGGTTAAACGGCCTGTACTTCCAGATTTAAAGTATTGTTTCTTATGTACAAAATGAACAGCGAATAAGAACATTAACAGTAAATAAGAATGTGAACAGTAAAATCCCAGATCCATGAATCTCAGAGAAAGTTTAATGATAATATGTATATTCCTACTTCCCCATCAGGCTCTGATACCAGATGGCCCGGTGTGGATCAAGGAGGGAAAGGGGAAGAAGGGTAAGCGTCAATATATATATATATATATATATATATATATATATATATATATATATATCAGACTGATGGACGCACGTGAACTGTGTCGGAAGAGATTTTCTAAATGAAATTGCGTTGCAAGTATAGCTCCCCAACAATAATCCTTGCGGATCAAATTTAGAATGGAATTGGTTGTCACAAGTTCAACCCCAATAAAATAACCGAAGTATTCAAACTTCGGGTCGTCTCACGAAGAATGGGCAAACATGTGCTTCAACATTGGTTAGAAGTCCGGGGTTGTGATTCATTAACAAGAAAGTAAATTGAGAATCTTAGCAATTAAGCAATCTAAAGTGCAAGAAACTAATTCAAACAACAATCAAGGTGTAAACAAATTCAAAATAAGGAACCAACATTCAATCTAACTCTACTTTTAACTAAACAATAACTACAACTAAGCAAGACAATTGAGAAATTGATTTTCAAATATGAGTAATAAAAGTAACTCTTGGTTAGGCATGGGAATTGGGGTCGCTATCCTTGTCTAATAACCATATCTTGACAATTATAAGGAGCCGAACTCATTAAGTCTACTTCCACACTTGAAGTACGTTAAATGGTTTGGTCAACATCAACCCATAAGGCCTAACCTCACTACTAATTAACCTAGTAGTAGGCTAGTGTTAATGGATATCAAATTGACCACTAAGGACTCTCAAATCATCAAATCCATTAGACCCAACGACTCAAGTTTACCCAATTTTCTTGGCCTAAGCCAAGAGTAAAAAGGACTACTCCATAGTTAAGGTAAATAATTCATTAAACACTTGGTAAGCATTAATAAAAGACATGTTCAATTATCAACTTATAAGAACTTAAACAACACAATGAAGCATAAAAATCATCAATGTAACATCAACAAGTCAAGATTCACAATATTCATGAAATGGGTATAAAGTGACAATTAACAAAGTCCATAAACTAACACAAGATCTAAGTGGAAATATACTAAGGAATTCAAATTAAGCAATCAAAGATAGTAATTAACAAAACCCAATTCAGTTTCAACAAGGAAGGATCAAATTAAAGCTAGATCTAGAAAAGAACAAGGGTTTTTTCCTCTAGAAGAACAAAAAAACCTAAAAACTAGAAAAATTGTGTCTTAGTGTCAAATGATTGATCCCCCCTTTCTCCCTAGCATCCTTGGGTCTTTTCCATGCAAAAACAACCTGAAATTGGGCCTGTTGAGCCTCAGAAATCGCCAGGCACGATTTCTTTTAATGAGGTCACGTGCAGCTTCTCGCGCGTGCGCGCCATGCGTGCGCCCACGCCAATTGCTTTTGTGATCCATGCGTGTGCGCCAGCTGCGCGTTCGCGTCGGTGGAAATTCTCTGGTCTGCGCGGATGCGTCCATCCTTGCGCACCGCTTCCAGCTGTCCTCATCCACGCGTGTGCGTGACGTGCGTGTGCGCGTCGATGCTGCAGTTCCCAAAATCCAAATCTTCATGTTCCTTCCTCTAGTGCATGTTTTCCTTCTCTCTTCCAGGCCATTCTTACCCTACTAATTCTGAAATCACTCAACAAATACATCACGGCATCGAATGACAATAAAGAGAATCAAAATATAGCAATTCTAAGGCAAAATTAACATGTTTTCCACAATGGAGCAACATTGGGAAGTGAACACAAAACCATGCATTTCTTGTAAATAAGTGTGAGAAATATTGATAAAAACCCCCAAAATAAGCACAAGATAAACCACGAAATCGGGGTTTATCAAATCTCCCCACACTTAAACCAAGCATGTCCTCATGCTTAAAATAAAAAGACCAAAGATCATGGTGAGAAAGGGTTTATGAAATGCAAACTATCTAGGCGAATGCATGCGACTAATGTAAAGTCGTCTATCTACTTGGTCAAGGGTAAATCCATCTTCCAAGAACACATGTGAGTATATGGGGTGAAAATGATGTGTAATTCATGAATCCTACCACACTGGATATCAGTATGAAGTGCATATGACTTGCTAAACGAACGCTTGTGAAAACCGGGAACAAAGAGTTGAGCATCAAACCCTCACCGGATGTGTATCTGCTCTATGCGCTCAAGTGTATAGGGTTCATCACTCAATCCTCTCCTAATCATGCTTTCCAAGATTTGTCTTTCATCTAACAATCAACAATTACTTAATGCATGCTTACAAGTATCATGAGGTCTTATTTATGGGTTATAACGTGGCTAGGGTGAGGGTAAGGATGCATATGGTCAAGTGAGCTTAAAATTTGAGTCCTTGATTAACTTAGAATCCCACTAGACACATAAAACAACCTATACAACTATAATACATTACCTAGCTACCCTTGAGTTCCACTTTTTGCACACTCATGCATTCCTTTCAATTCATATCCCATATGCATTGTTTTTACTACTTGTCTTAGGGCATTTTTGTCCCCTTTCATTGCCTTTCATTTTTTTTGGTCCCTTTTTCCTTGGGGTTCATGTACAAAAATTTTAATACATATAGTTCAATCATTCAATACATGAGTATGTTCCCAAATCTCAGAGTTTTCAATTACAATACACCTCTATATCTACCCGAGTTCCCAAGTATACCCTCCCAATCGAATGATACACATCCTAATTCTCCTAAGCTAATCAACGATCCACATTTAGGGACATTCATGGTTTTTTCACTTAGGGTTGTTGATGTGCTCCTTTTAGGAATAAAGAGGGTTTATCATAGGCTCAAATTTGGTTAGCAATGGTAGATAAAAGGGTTAAGGCCATTTGGGAAGAGTGACTATTGAAATGATGGCTTCAATCATGTAAATGCATTCATACACAAAGTAATGGACATATAGAATCAGACAAGGCAAGGATTGCAATCATAGAGAGAGAATAATGCACACAAGAATGGGAATTAATGGTTAAAAGATGTAACCATACAATAGGCTCAAAACTTACATGCTTGTGTTCTTAGCTCAATCACTATGTTCCAAAATACATTCTTGAAGCAAGTTCAATATAAAAATTTTTGGTAGGGTAGGATACCCCAAAACACGGTTTCTTGGAAAAGAAGTTATTATTTGACCAAGCAACTCTATAGAGACTAACTATCATGCAAGGAATATTTACATGCAAGACTAACTACACATGCAATGTACTAACTACTGAGCAAGAAATAAATCCATGGGTATTGAAGGAAAGAGAGTGTTACCCATGGAGATCGGTCGAACGACCTCCCCACACTTAGAATTTAGCACGGTCCTCCGTGCTACTAAGAATGCGCAAGGGATGGTCGGAACCGGAACCGTCACTATCCTCTTCATCAGAGCACCCATCGCTTGGGTTGGAGGTGGATGTGGATATGTCGGGTTCCTCCATGCTAGGGGTAACACAACGCAGAAGCTTCTTGATGTAAGTGTATCGGCGTTGGTTGCACTGCTCATATCTATCAATCTTTCGGTGTAGATCTTCTATCCTTTGATGAGTGGATCTTTGCTGCAGTGGTGATGATGAGATGGGAGGAACAATAGGTGGTGTGGCTATGTCAAGGCTTGGGTTGTTCATGGGAAGATGTAAGTATTTTTCGGTTGGGGCCACATCGCCCTTAACCGGAATTATAGCTTTTGTGTCCGTGGCTTCCCAAGAGATACCCGCAGCAGCAACTAAATCAGATACCAAAGCTAGAAATGGCAAATTACCCCGGTTGTAGATTTGACCCATCGCTTGCTTGACAAAAAGTGGAATGTTCACCGGTCTCCCAGTGAAGACACACCAAACAAGCAAGGCGAGATCCGCCGTGAAGGATGATTTGTAGGTGCTAGATAGGACATAGTGAGATAGGATCTGAGCCCAAGCCCTAGCTTCCACAGTGAGGGAACGTGCATCAATGCACTTGGGTCGCATTCGGAGCCGACCATGGGTCCAAGATGCTCCCGGTTCAGCAATGACTTGGAGGATCGAGTTCCAATCAAATCCAAACTTCTCCCGCTGATGTAAGACCTCTTGATAGCCATCCATGTCACTTGGTACTGGTAGGACATTAAGCACTTGCTTAATAGCCTCTTCCGACATCGAGACTTGCTTCCGGCGCACGTATACCGATTGAAGAGAGGGAAGATGGTAGTTAGTATAGAATTCTACCACCCATGAGAGGTTGACCTCTTGTGGTTTTCTCAGAAGAAACTCCAATCCTCGCTGTTCAATGCGGGGTAGAATATAAGGAGCAACTTTGTCCGGTGGAGCGAGTAGATGCTCAGCATGATAGCTCCTCTCAACCATGAAGGGAAACATAAGTTCACAGAAGCAGTTGGGGAACCTTGAAGAGTCTTTTGCCGGTTTGCTCTTTTCATTATCATCAATAGGAGCGGCTGCTTTCGCCTTCTTAGATAAGGGTTGCTCCTAATGAAGAGTGCGCCTTAGAGCGTGACTTTGGGAGTGCCCTCTTTGCGGCTGGTTTCCTTGAAGCTTTCTCCTTGCCTTTCGTGGTGGCCATCCTAAAAAGGAAGGAAAAGAAGGAAATTGTCAAACCCAAAGGATCAACTTAATAGACATGCAAGTGGGATGTGTGCCAAAAAGAATAGTGCAACAAAGTAGTCATAGAAGCACGGGTCACCATACTTGGCATGGGATGCATGAGGAAGTAAAGCATGCAACATGGCATAAGAGGAATGATCTCAAGCATCCAAAACAAAGAGCAAGTCATGTTCAATGAGTGTCTAATTAGCGAGCAATAAGTAAAATGTGTTCAATGCACTTAGAAGAGAGCAAGTGAATGAGGAGGGAGCACGAAATTGAAGATATATGATTAGAATTACCCAAGATGGCATATGTGCATTTCCTCGAACACTTGGTGTGCAATTAACAAGCAATGAACAATTAAGAGATACTCAACCAATTAGAAGTCCGAAATGCAGTAGCAATCATCACATAACATCATCACAAAGATAATAATAGCAATCAAGAAGATCCATCAAAGTAATCAAAGTTCAAATTCAACATCCATGGGAATAACAAAGAAAGAAGAGTAAACAAGTAAAAATCAAGTGGTGTGATCAAGTGACTAAAAGAGAGAATAAGTAAATCAACATGAAAGAATCTAACTAGAAAAAGAAATGATGCAAAGAAAGCAATAGATGAGATAGGGAGGAAGTAGAACCTTGAGAGCTGTAAAAGAACAAGGTTAATGTTCTTGTTAAAGATAAGAAAGAGATGGAAGAGATGTAGTGCCACCGGAGAAGATGGTGGTCGCTGGTGAGTAGCCGGAGACAATGGTGGTGGAGTATGAGAGAGAAGAGGATAAGATGGGTGATGGAGAAAGAAGAAGAGGGAGTTAAAAAATAAAATAGGAGGGGTGAAGAAGCAGGGCACGCAGCTTTAAAACTGATTTGCGCATCCTACGCGTGCGTGCATAGTGCGCTAACGCGCAGGTGAAGAAAGAGCAAGGGACACGAGCGCGTCCTTAGCGCGTTCGCGCAAGTACAAATGTGCTCCTGGCATAGAACTAGCACAGAATTGGCATAACTCTCTAGTTTTTATACCAGAGTTGGCATGCAGCTCATGCGCGCGGGCGCACACACTGCGCTGACGCGTGCATGATGGTATTAGCTACCGATGCAGACGCGCAAAGTGCGCAGGCGCGTCAGTGCGGACATAGGTTGGGCAAGAACATGGCACCACTCTCTGGAATTTGTACCAGAGAGATCTGATCACATCATCAACGCGCACGCGCGCAGTGCGCTGGTGCGTCGATTGCTAAGTTGCAAGTTGGCGCGCTAGCGGCATGTATGCTAGCGCGTGGGGGTTGGCATGAGATGGGCATGAAGTGGGCATGACTCTCGGATTTTAGGCCCAAGGGTAGAAATGCACCACCGGCGCGGACGCGCGTAGTGCGCTGGCGCGCCGGTGCCCAACTGCCTTATCTTGCCTTCTCTCTCTCTCTTTTTTTTCCTTTTGTTTTGGTAGGTATTTTAGCTAGCATGCAAGAGAACACTTCAAAAATTCATAAATCATTCAAAACATAGCACTCTCTCTATTTCAATTAGTCATCCATACCAAAATGATGAAATTTTTCTAAACATCCTAGTTAACCAACAAAAATAACAACAACTAGAATTCCTATGCAATCAACAACATCAAGAAATCACAAAATTCTCAAGAATCTAAACAAAAAGCAAGGTGGTATACACAAGGAAGATCTTACCACGGTGGGGTGCCTCCCACCAAGCACTTTTCTTTAACGTCCTTAAGTTGGACGGTCAGTCGCTCAAACTTCTCCTTCTTTAGGTGCATCCTCCAATAGGAACACCTCTAACTCCTTTGGGAGCTTGTAGCCATGGTACTTCTTTACTCTATGTCCATTCACCTTGAAGGCTGATTCACTTTTAGGATCAAACAATTCTACCACTCTATAGGGCTTTATCTTTTTTACCTTGAAAGGTCCTTCCGATCTAGAGCGGAGCTTGCCAGGCATGAAACGAAGCCTCGAATTGTATAAGAGCACCTCATCACCTTCTTGGAAGTCCTTTTTCCAGATGTGATGGTCATGGAATGCTTTAGTCTTTTCTTTGTAGATCCGGGCATTCTCATATGCTTCGTTCCTCAAACATTCGAGCTCCTCTAGCTGTAATTTTCTGGCTACTCCTGCTTGGGTCAAATCCATGTTGCATTGCTTTACCGCCCAATAGGCTCTGTGCTCAATTTCCACTAGAAGGTGGCATGCCTTTCCATAGACGATCCGGAAGGGACTCATCCCTAATGGAGTCTTGTAGGCTGTTCTATACGCCCATAATGCATCTCCTAACCGGACGCTCCAATCCTTCCTTTGCGGATTGACTACTTTCTCCAAGATTCTTTTAATCTCCCGGTTGGATACTTCCGCTTGTCCATTGGTTTGCGGATGATAAGCGGTGGCAACCTTATGCACCACTCCATAACGCTTGAGCAGTGCCTCTACCTTCCTATTACAAAAGTGGGATCCTTGGTCGCTCACGATTTCTCGTGGTGAACCATAGCGCCATACAATGTTATTCCTAATGAAAGAAATGACGGTATTGGCGTCATCAAGGCGGGTAGGTATGGCTTCTACCCACTTTGATACGTAGTCAAGCGCTAACAAAATATATAGATACCCACTTGAGTTAGGAAATGGTCCCATAAAGTCAATGCCCCACACATCAAATATCTCACAAAACAACATAGGTTGTTGAGGCATTTCATCCCTTTGGGATGTGTTTCCCAAATTTTGACACTAATGGCAAGACACACATAATCGGTTAGCGTTCTTGAATAAAGTTAGCCACCAGAATCCACAATACAATACCTTTTTTGCGGTCCTTTGTGGGCTAAAGTGGCCACCATATTCAGACGAATGGCAGGCTTCAAGAATGGGTTAGATTTCAGACTCCGGGACACATCTTTGAATTACTTGGTCTACTCTCCTCTTCCACAAGTGAGGGTCATCCCAAATGTAATATTTGGAATCACTCCTTAACTTATCCCTTTGGTGTTTAGAAAAGTTGGGGGGAAAGAGTTTTGCAACCAAGTAGTTCGCCATTGGGGCAAACCAAGGAAAGCTATCCGATACAGCATGCAAACTATCCAATGGGAATGAGTCATTGATCGGGAATGGATCAGATTTTAAATTCTCAAGGCGGCTTAAATGATCCGCAACCAAGTTTTGAGATCCACTCTGGTCCCTAATCTCAATGTCGAATTCTTGCAAAAGCAAGATCCAACGTATGAGTCTAGGTTTTGACTCATTCTTTGACAATAAGTATTTCAGAGCTGCATGATCCGTGTATACCACTATTTTTTATCCTAGCAAATAAGATCTGAATTTATCTAAAGCATGAACAATAGCTAGGAGTTCTTTTTTGGTAGTGGTATAGTTGGATTGTGCTGCATCAAGTGTTTTAGAAGAGTATGCAATGACATAAGGGAGTTTACCATCGCGCTGTGCAAGCGCGGCACCTATAGCTTGGTTTGATGCATCACACATTATCTCAAATGGCAACGTCCAGTTGGGGCCTCGCACAATCGGTGCTATGGTAAGAGCTCTCTTTAACTCTTCAAAAGCTTTCACACATTCACCATCAAACTCAAAATTCACATCTTTTTGGAGTAGGCGCGACAATGGTAAAGCAATCTTGCTGAAATCCTTGATAAAGCGCCTATAGAACCCTGCATGTCCTAAAAACGAGCGGACCTCCCTCACAGATGAGGGGTGAGATGAAGTGGTGATAACATCGACCTTGGCCGGGTCTACAGAAATTCCTTATGAGATACTACATGTCCTAACACTATACATTGTCTCACCATAAGATGATATTTTTCGAAATTCAAGACAAGGTTGGTGTCAACACATCTAGCTATGACCTTGGCCAAGTTCTCCAAGAAACAATCAAAAGAAGTTCCATAAACACTGAAGTCATCCATAAAGACTTCCAGACAATTTTCCATTAGATCAGAAAAGACGCTGGTCATGCACCGCTGAAAAGTAGCGGGTGCATTACATAGTCCAAATGACATCCTTTTGTAGGCAAAGGTTCCAAAAGGGCAAGTAAATGTGGTCTTTTCCTGATCCTCAGGAGCAATGTGAATCTGGAAGTAACCAGTGAATCCATCAAGAAAACAATAATGGGATTTACCTGCCAAGCGGTCCAGCATCTGATCGATAAAGGGCAAAGGGTAGTGGTCCTTTCTTGTAGCGGCATTCAACCTTCTATAGTCGATGCACACTCGCCATACATTTTGTACTCTCTTGGTGACCACTTCACCATCATCCTTTGTGACCTCAGTGATACCTGATTTTTTTGGAACAACCTGGACCGGGCTCACCTATTCACTATCAGAAATTGGGTATATGATACCCGCATCAAGTAGCCTAGTGACCTCTTTCTTTACCACATCGAGGATGGTTGGGTTGAGCCTCATTTGCGGTTGTCTAACCGGCTTAGCTCCTTCTTGGAGAAATATGCGATGCATGCACTTGCGAGGGTTAATCCCCACAATATCGGCTAGGCTCCAACCAATCGCTTTCTTGTACTTTCTGAGAACATCTAGGAGCTTCTCTTCTTCCTCACTAGAGAGCTCACTAGCGATGATGATCGGAAACTTTTGGTTGTCTTCAAAGAAAGCATACTTCAAATGAGATGGGAGAGGTTTCAATTCACTCTTTGCCTCAGGCTGAGGTTCTTTTTCGTCAAGCTCATGGACTTCATTCTCAATAACTTCCTCATGTTCACCCTCTTCGTCATCCGTCTCTTCAATAGCATGGTAGCACAACTTGTTATGGTCTTCTTCTTACACTTCCGTTACCACTTCATTAATTACATCACATGGAAGAATGGAATGCTCTTCGGGAGGATGTTTCATGGCTTCTTCTAAATTGAACTTGATAGTCTTGTCCCCAACCTCAAATTCATATGTGCCAATGAAGGCATCTAACTTGAATTTAGAGGTTTTAAGGAAAGGATTACCAAGTAGAACGGAGGATGAGCTTCTATTTTCTGTTGGGGGCATTTCAAAGATGTAAAAGTCAACCGGAAAGATCAAATCCTTGATTCCCACAACTACAGCTTTGGCTATTCCTGTTACCATGATCACACTTTTATCGGCTAAGGCAAATCTCGCTGCCGACCTCTTTAATGGAGCCAAATTCAACCGCACAAAGGTAGAAAACGGCATGATGCTTACATAAGCTCCAAGATCACACATACAATCATGAAAAGTGTGTCCACCAATACAACAAGACACATAACAAGGCCCATGGTCACCACATTTCTTTGGTATAGGTTCCATCAAGGAAGAAATTAAACTTCCCAAGGATAATGTCTCCAATTCCCCTATCCTATCCTTGTGTGTACACAAGTTCTTCAAGAATTTTGCATACTTTGGAATTTGTTGGATAGCATCAAGAAGTGGTATGGTTACCTCAACCTTCTTGAACACTTGAAGCATGTTCATATCGAATTCCGGCGTCTTCTTTGCTTTCTTCACCATGGAAGGGAATGGAATAGGGATGGGCTCATCCACTAGAGCTTTCCTCTTGGGTTCCTTGAGGTTTACTCCTTCCTCCTCATGCCTCTTGCCTACCTCCTCCTCTTCATGTGGAGCTTCAACAATTACTTCTTCCTCATGAATGTCCTCCAAGATCCTTGGAGGTATCTCCTCCAATGTAGTTCCCTCCGTAGGGTGATAGCATTGAGACTGCCCTTTAGGTTTGGTTGGGGTTAGGATGGAAGGTTGGAAGAACTCGAGGGTTGGTTGGTATTGTTGGAGGGGGATATGGACATCTTTGAAATTATGTCGGCAAGATTGGCCAATTGAGCATTCATAGCCTCGAATTGAGCCTTATAGCCCTCATCCCATTTTTTCACAGTGGCTTTAAGCTCTTCAATTTGGTTGGTGGAAGGTGGAGAGGTGTGGTTGGATTGTTGTCTATGGTGTGGTACTTGGTACTTGGTGTAGTTGTTTTGGTTTTGGTTGGCTTGGTAATTGTTGTTGTGATGAGAAGGAGAGTTGTTCCATCTTTGAATTTGATTGTTCCCTTGTGCATTATCCCTCCACCCTTGGTGTTGATTACTACCATGAGGGTAATGGTTTTGGCTTTGAGAAGGGTAGGGTGGACGATTGTTGTAATTCACATTGGCCAATACAAGGGCATGCTCTTCTTGAATTTGATGGCATTGATCGGTGTAATGTGTGGTGCTAGAGCACAAACTATAAATCCTAGGAGGGCCTTCAAGTAGGGCCACTGGAGGTGGGGCTTGGACGGCTTGGATGGAGTAAAACTTTTTTTGATCCTTATGTATTTGGGTGAGAATGATGGTCATATCCCCAAGTGCTTTGGTTAGGCTTGCTTCGGAGGGGGATGGTTCTACCACACTCTTGAGATGATTACTTCTCACTCTTGTATGTTGCGTAGCTTCGGCAACATCCTCTATCAAACTCCAAGCTTCTCCCTCCATCTTGTTTTTCGAAAGGGAACCACTGCTAGAAGCGGTGAGCAATCTTCTATCTTCCACACAAAGACCTCCGGTGAAGTAGCTAATGAGCAAGTGAGTGTTCATTCCATGGTGTGGACAAGACTCTAGTAGCCTCTTGAATCGAGACCAATATTCATACAAACTCTCTTGATCTCTTTGCATTATACCCGAAATCTCCTTCCGAATGTAATCGGTCTTCTCTGGTGGAAAGAATTTATTTAAGAACTCTCTTCTCAAGAAATTCCAATTGGTAGCAATCTCATCCGGTAGCGTATAAAACCATGTCTTTGCTTGAGCTTCAAGGGAGAAGGGGAAAGCAAAGACCATGATAGCCACCTCATCGGCTCCATGCCTTCGAGTAGTAGAACAAGCAACTTGAAAATCCTTTAGATGTCGGATGGGGTCTTGACCCGGCAACCTATGATACTTAGGTAGTAGATTTATCAAGCTACTCTTCAGTTTAAAGTTTAGATCAAGGTTGGGATATCTTGCTTGCAATGGTTGAAGCACAATATTCGGAGCTCCTTGCTCATCTAAAGTGATCTGGCGTGGCTCCGCCATGTGTAGTTCACCTGTAGGATGCAAAGATGTATTAGTAGTGCCAACAGAAGAATATAAAGTAGCGAACTCTAAGTCGCTCTCGGTACCGTCTAGTGATTCGGTATGTTCCTCAAAAGAGACCGAAGTACTAGCCATATAGTCCAACCGCCGTCTAGCTTGCCGAGTGTGTAACAAAGTTCTTTCAATCTCGGGATCAAAATCGGCTAAGCTAGAATTCGGTTGGGACCGAGTCATCACACTTGAGAGTCATAGCACAAAGATAAAAGAAGCTAAACTATAACTAGGTATTGAAAACAAACAAGCTATCTACAATATTCACATATTCACATAACCAATATTAAGGCATATGTTGCAACCATTCCCCGGCAACGGCGCCAAAAATTTGATAGACGCACGGGAACCGTGTTGGAAGAGATTTTCTAAATGAAATTACGTTGCAAGTATAGCTCCCCCAACAACAATCCTTGCGGATCAAATTTAGAATGGAATTGGTTGTCACAAGTTCAACCCCAATAAAATAACCGAAGTATTCAAACCTCGGGTCGTCTCACGAAGAATGGGCAAACATATGCTTCAACATTGGTTAGAAGTCTGGGGTTGTGATTCATTAACAAGAAAGTAAATTGAGAATTTTAGCAATTAAGCAATCTAAAGTACAAGAAACTAATTCAAGCAACAAGCAAGGTGTAAACAAATTCAAAATAAGGAACCAACATTCAATCTAACTCTACTCTTAACTAAACAATAACTACAACTAAGCAAGACAATTGAGAAATTGATTTTCAAATATGAATAATAAAAGCAACTCTTAGTTAGGCATGGGAATTGGGGTCGCTATCCTTGTCTAATAACCATATCTTGACAATTATAAGGAGCCGAACTCATTAAGTCTACTTCCACACTTGAAGTACGTCAAATGGTTTGGTCAACATCAACCCATAAGGCCTAACCTCACTACTAATTAACCTATTAGTAGGCTAGTGTTAATGGATATCAAATTGACCACTAAGGACTCTTAAATCATCAAATCCATTAGACCCAACGACTCAAGTTTACCCAATTCCCTTGGCCTAAGCCAAGAGTAAAAAGGACTACTCCATAGTTAATGTAAACAATTCATCAAACACTTGGTAAGCATTAATAAAAGACATGTTCAAATTGCAATTCAATTGAAATCAACAAACACCCACTAACAATGATCAACTTATAAGAGCTTAAACGACACAATGAAGCATAAAAATCACCAATGTAACATCAACAAGTCAAGATTCACAATATTCATGAAATGGGTATAAAGTGACAATTAACAAAATCCATAAACTAACACAAGATCTAAGTGGAAATATACTAAGGAATTCAAATTAAGCAATCAAAGATAGTAATTAACAAAACCCAATTCAGATTCAACAAGGAAGGATCAAATTAAAGCTAGATCTAGAGAAGAACAAGGGTTTCTTCCTCTAGAAGAACAAAAAAACCTAAAAACTAGAAAAATTGTGTCTTAGTGTCAAATGATTGATCCCCATTTTCTCCCTAGCATCCTTGGATCTTTTCCATGCAGAAACAGCCTGAAATTGGGCATGTTGAGCCTCAGAAATCGCCAGGCACGATTTCTTTTAATGAGGTCACGTGCAGCTTCCCGCGCGTGCGCGCCATGCGTTCGCCCGCGCCGATTGCTTTTGTGATCCATACGTGCACGCCAGCTGTGCGTTCGCGTCGGTGGAAATTCTCTGGTCTGTGCGGATGTGTCCATCCTTGCGCGCCGCTTTCAGCTGTCCTCATCCACGCGTGCGCGTGACGTGCACGTGTGCGCCGATGCTGCAGTTCCCAAAATCCAAATCTTCATGTTCCTTCCTCTGGTGCATGCTTTCCTTCTCTCTTCTAGGCCATTCTTACCCTACTAATTCTGAAATCACACAACAAATATGTCACGACATCGAATGGCAATAAAGAGAATCAAAATATAGCAATTCTAAGGCAAAATAAACATGTTTACCACAATGGAGCAACATTGGGAAGTGAACACAAAACCATGCATTTCTTGTGAATAAGTGTGAGAAATATTGATAAAAACCCCCAAAATAAGCACAAGATAAACCACAAAATCGGGGTTTATCACAGACCAATTTGGAAACTGACTTAGCATGGTGGAGTGTTGTGTGTGTTGTCATGGATATCATTTCTCTATGTTGCTACTTAATTTGATATCTCAAGATAGTGCTGCCATGACTTGTCCCATTTACTTTCACCTGATTCCTTTTTTTCCTCTTTATTATTCTAGTGTATGAGCTGTGACAACTGCACTTTGGTGTAACTTTCTTGTTTTCTCTCTCAAGTTTGGAGTGTATTTTGCTACCTCTAGCCATGTTATGTGAGTGAATAACATGCACTACTTATCACTCATTATGATTTTGGCTATGTTTTTCCTCAACAACAGTTATTCAAAGCTTTCCATATTCTTCTGCTATTTAAAGCTATGCACATTATTCAGTTGAATGGAACTTCAATATGTATGCTACCGTTGGTAAAAAAGATATGTTGTAGTAGTTTTTAAGCATTAAAACAAGAATGTAGAAAGGTGAAAAGAAAACTTTTGTTAAGATTGTTTTAGCTATTCTTCCCTCCGGTAGGCTATGCAACTTGAATATATTCCTTAGTTCCTAAAACTCGTTTAGTAGTGAATTAATATTCTCCCTATTAGTTTGTTCTTATAAACCGTAGCAAAATATGCAGGATGGTGCTGCTGTGACAGGCCTTCTTATTTCTAGGGCATCATTGATTGCAGTGAATGTCACAGGAAATGCTATTTATGATCCCATAGGCTCAATCGTAGTTGGCAACTTACTTGGCATGGTAAAGAGGCTCAGTAGGCAGTAATTTCTCTGCCATCTGATGTAAGAGACACAGATCTGAAATCCATTTTCACATTATTTTATGCTGAATTGACCATGCACGTAGCCATATTTCTTATCTAGAGAAATCAACATGCTATTGGAACAATTAATTCTAATGATGGTTTCGAAACAAATTTTAATGGAGTTATGGTGGTGCAAAATTATGCTACTGGAAATGTTTTTGTGCCTAAGGTTTGCCTTCGAACATAATTTAATAAGTGTTTCTAGGATTCCATTTTATGATGTATAGTTTGGTGCTAATTTATGTGCTCTGCTAATAACAATATCTTGTGATTCTTCAAGTTGAAAACTTCTTACAGCTTAGACATAATTGCTGATGTCGAGTCATTTAATATTTATTAACCGTTACATTTGTGACTGAATTTGGTTTGGTAGGAAGGGAGAGAGGCAGAGATTTCAGGATCTCCTACAGAGAAGGCAATTCTTTCATGGGCAGTAAAGGTACCTTTGCTATTTTTCCTCTATTATTATTATTGCTCTTCCACGCCTTCCTTCTATTGATTGAAGCTCAACTTGTACATATTGCAATTGAGTATGAATTTCAGTCTTCGCATATCAAATACGATAGTTCTCCATGTCTTCCCTTTAATTCCGAGAAAAAAAAGCGGTGTTGCTGTGAAGCTGGTAAGAATTTGATATATTTGTTTGCCATTCATTGTACTTTTGAACTAGTATCAGAGTATGCATTCCTTTAGCTTTTGATGATTAACTTTGCTCGTGAATGAAATGAAGTTATAAATGTGAAAGTGTTTTCTTTGTTATTATGGTCATATCACGTGCCCAGGATACTGAGATGAAGGTTAGCAGCAATTTCAAGTACTGAGATGAAAATAACTGAAATGAACATTGGAGATAAGGAAAAAAATTTTTTGATGGATCGGTATCAATATTTAAGAAACATGGAACGTGATTACCACTAAAATCACCTTATTCTTGTCAATTCGATTAGAGTGTTGTTTGAAGCAACTTACTCTATGCCAAAGTTTACAAAATCAGCTAACGTAACAACTGATAATATTTCAAAAAGTATAGCAATTGAAAGCAGTTGATAATTTTTCTTTTTCAGCATCTTCCAAGTTGATTAATTATTGTAAAACTTCTTTCAGGTAGCTTTCAAGGAGGCTATTGATAACATGGCTGCTCGCAGCTTGCGTTGTATTGCCATTGCTTACAGATCATATGAATTAGACAAAGTTCCATCTAATGAAGATGATTTGGCCCAATGGTCGTTACCAGAAAATGATCTTGTTTTGCTTGCTATTGTCAGAATAAAGGTAAAATTCAAGGATAAGTTTTTCTGACAGTGTTAAACACTTAAACTTGATTGTGTCCGATAAATTGAATATTCGTGAGTATTGTTTTAAAAGCTCAAGGCTCTAGGGATGCGTATAATGTAAATGTATTACGAGATTTGATTTATTTATTTATATTATTCTGGATGCACTTCGAAATATTTTTTATTATTTGAATGTTGTACCTAGTCCTTATGATATCAAATTAACTCGGTCTATCCTTCATCTAAGCTAAAACTATTCTGTATCTTCATCTAACTCATGGTTACCAGAGACAACCTTCAAACAGCAAGGGAAATTATTATAGGTGTTCTGGCTAGTTGGTGTTCAAGTTTAACTTCTGTCTTTGAACCATCATTATCTGATTACACAGTCATGTTCCATTTTCCATGAATTTAAATTAGTTTTCTTATAAATTTGTATAGTTGATCTTGTGTTTTACTATTTTGTATTTTAGGCAGATATTGGTCTTTCTATGGGCATCCAAGGAACTGAAGTTGCAAAAGAAAGCTCAGATATTATAATCCTGGATGATAACTTTGCGACAGTAGTAAAGGTAAGTGTTTTATTTATTGGATTGAACATCTATTATATATAACATGTCCTTTAGTATTAGTTTACCACAGTTTGCTTTTGGCCATTTAGGCATAAATATAATTCACCATAAAGTTTTGCTTACCATGGCTAAGAAACATGGCAATTTTGCTGATGCACTGGGACAATTAGGATTGCTGAACAAACAGAATTCAGAGAAACACTCGTGAGTTTTTTTTTCTTCTTCCCTCCCCTCTATGAATTTTACTGTGCACACCAAGTGTTCGATGGTTTGCTTATTTGTTGGTTTGACCTAACATGCACATCAAATGTTTGTTAATTAGTCTCAGTGGATAATTAGATAGATATATGTGCTCAATGTTGTGTGTGTGCAGACGAGGTGTTTGATCTAATGACTGAACTGCTTTTGAAATAGTATCTTCAATTGAGTCTCCATTTTTGAATTCAGATTCAGTCTCTATTTTCTTCACTGCTGTACTTTTCTTTTATGTGTACATAAGTAGTAATATGTATCTTTATTCTTACTATTTCACTCTTAATTAATTATTTTTATGTTGCAAGTTCTATCAAGGGGAGGGGAGGCTGTACAGATGACTACTGACCATGAACCTAATACTGAGCGGGGCAGCATTGAGAACAGAGGTGGATTTGTCTCAAACATGCCAGATTCTTCAACTAACCCAGAATTCTATGCTTTGTTGCTACTGGTATTCAGTGCTGATTTTTGTGTTTTCATTCATCATTCCTTTTACTATAGGAACTTGAGTTTCGTTTGCTGTGATATTAGTTTACTCAATTCCTTTTACTATAGGGCAGTGTTTCTTCTCTGAGACTGATATTCTCTTTCCCAGAAAAAAGAAACTTCTTTTGGAACAGAATGGACCACATGTTGCAAGAATCTCAGTTTACGAGGTATGCTATAAGAACCGTTTACTCAATTAAAACCTTCTTGTCTTTTTATTGTTCCTTTGCTGCTTTTTATAACTCGAGTTTTTGTGCAGGGGTGTGAGATAGAGGTTGTTGAGGCTGGGAAGCAATCCGATGGGTTCTTGCAATAGTTATCTATTTATCTATCTATCTATCTCTATTTGTTGGTGTCTATTATCTCTGTTCTACTGATTCAACAAATTTCTATCTAATACGTCTTATATTTCTTGTATGATTTGGTTGCAATAGTTGGTGCTTATAAATTTGTTGGTGTCTTATATCTAACACGTCTTATAACAAAATTGTTGATGTCTTTGCAGAAGTAAACCCTCTACAGAAAGTTTCGGCTATTGTTCATGGAAACTTGAAGCTCTCTGAGAGGCAATTCTTGATAAGGAACCATGCTTTTTAACCCTCCTTTCTTATTTTAATGCTTATAAATACGTGAATTTGTGTTTCTTTACAATGCTTATGTAAGTGGTGGAATTAATCTTGTTTTCTTTTGGCAGCCATGCAATCCTAGTATATCTTGCTTCTACTTTTACTGGAATTGCTGACCACGGCTTCATATATAGGAGTTTTGAGGTTATCAATAAAGTTACATAGTCTTAAGTGGATTCTCTTAAGTGGATTCAGGTGTAGGTTATCAATTGCAAAAGGGAACTGTAGAAATAAATGGTCATGATTTATAATTGCTGTTGTTTATACATAAATATTTCTTTCTTATAGCATAACAATATTTGTTACTGATGTTCATATACCTTCTTAAAAGGATTCTATTGATCTTAAATCAAAGAAGGCAAAGGTCCTTGTTGAGGTAAATCTATATTGCGCCCTTCAATTGAAAGGCAAGTTCAGTTGCCAAATATTAGTATAGTTGTGATGTGTGTGTGAAGACCATTTAGAAGGATGAATTTTTAAAATTCTACTTTGTGACAGCTTCTATATCAGCAAACTATAAATAAATAAGAGAGCTGTGTCAATACAAACTGTGTTTTCTTCCCTTTGTTGATTAAAATAAATAGAATATATAGAATATTATCTCAGTATTTCCATTAATCAATGTCACAAGGATTTGGTTTTTAAGATTTCGTGAGTTGCCTTATAAGCCATGAAAGTAATTAGGTGCCTTGAAATATATTCTTTTTCTGGTTGAATAAGCCATTAGATTTTCTTTGTGCCAGAATTTCTTGTGCCAAAAAGGGAAGCATCAGTGAGAATTTCTTTGTGCCAGAATTTCTTGTATATCAAGAATGCTGTTGTATCATCAAACTTAACTCCTTGAGGCACCAAATTTAAGAGAACATTGATTTTCTCTAGTTGATGATTTACTGCATTAGCTCCAACAATGCGAACCTGGTTGCGACTCAACAAAAGACTGGCTGCAATTTCCTCAGCTAGCTTGAAAACCAAAAGGAAGAACTTGTATATTGCAATGCTGATGTGGAATTTAACTTGAAGTGGCCACACACAACCACAAAGAGATCCATGAGGTGTATTTGTCAATGGCTCTGAGCAAGTCAACATCATGCAATCTAAAAGGAATAGGATCAATATAAAATCTTGTTTGTTTAAATTGTTGAAAATGAAGGAACTAGTAGTGTCAATGAGTAATGTAAATAGTTATAGTTCTATCAATGGTTTATTTGTTTGGGTACCTTTTTTATGATAGTGAGATATTGGCCAATGATGTTGAAAAACAACATCCAATTTTATAGGTATCATGTAATAAATATTATGTTTATCTATATGATTTTTGGTCTCTTTTTTTTTCAATTTACAGTGTGTTTGATGGAGGAAATTTAAAAAATAAACCTAAAGTATTCATTTTACAATGGAAAAATTTAAAAAATTCCTATTTTACTTTACCGACGAATTTACAGACGAATTTTTTGTCTGTAATCATAGTGTGAGATGATTTTCCAAGGTTCAAATTACAGATAAAAAATTCGTCTATAATTACAAACGAAAAATCCGTTGAAAAATCCGTCTGTAATTACAGACGGAAAATCCATCTGAAAATTCGTCTGTAATTACAGACGAAAAATCCGTCGAAAAATCTGTCTGTAATTACAGACAGAAAATCCGTCGGAAAATCGTCTGTAATTACAGACGGAAAATCCGTCGGAAAGTTCGTCGCCTTTGGGAAATGGATAGAAAATTTACAGAGGAAAAATCCGTCGGTAACTGGTAAAAATCTGTCTATAATTTTTCGATGGAAAAAAATCCGTCGGTAAATAATTTTCGACGGGGCTTTTACGGAGGGACAAAATCCATCGGTAATTTCATCGGTAACTAAAAATCCGTCTATAATAAAGACTAAATTTGTCTGTAAATCTGTTTGTATTAATCCATTTTCTAGTTGTGAATGATCTCAGTCATGGACAAGAACATTCTCATTATACTATGTAAGCTAGAGACGATATTCCCTCTATCTTTTTTTGACGTTATGGAACGTTTAGTAGTCCACCTACCATTCGAAGAAATACTATATGGGCCAGTCCAATTTGGGTAGATGAACCCATTTGAGAGGATGACTGGTTCATTCAAGCATACTGTGAAGAACAGAGCTCAGACTGAGGGCAGCATCTTTGAAGCATTCCTATTTAAGAAAACTTCAGTATTTTGCTAATTCTGTTTTCGATCTCATGTTGAGTGATGAGCGGATAATTTATACACTTTTTGGCATTGTTTTTAGTATGATTTAGTTAGTTTTTAGTATATTTTTATTAGTTTTTAATTAAAATTCACTTTTCTGGACTTTACTATGAGTTTGTGTGTTTTTCTGTGATTTCAGGTATTTTCTGGCTGAAATTGAGGGTCCTGAGCAAAAATCTGATCCAGAGACAAAAAAGGACTGCAGATGCTGTTGGATTCTGACCTCCCTGCACTCGAAGTGAATTTTCTGGAGCTACAGAAGCCCAATTGGCGCGCTCTCAATGGCGTTGGAAAATAGACATCCTGGGCTTTCCAGCAATATATGATAGTCCATACTTTGCCCAAGATTTGATGGCCCAAACTGGCGTAGCAATTCGGCCTCAGAAATTCCAGCGTTAAACGCCGGAACTGGCATAAAACTTGGAGTTAAACGCCCAAACTGGCATAAAAGCTGGCGTTAAACTCCAGAAAAGGTCTCTACACGAAAATACTTCATTGCTCAGCCCAAGCACACACCAAGTGGGCCCGAAAGTGGATTTTTCTGTCATTTACTCATTTCTGTAAACCTTAGGATACTAGTTTACTATTAATAGGATCTTTTGACATTGTATCTGTACCTCATGACACTTTACACGTTTCTTTGTGTGCCTTCCACAGCATGAGTCTCTAAACCCCATGGTTGGGGGTGAGGAGCTCTGCTGTGTCTTGATGGATTAATGCAATTACTACTGTTTCTTATTCAATCATGCTTGCTTCCATTCTAAGATAATACTTGTTCTTAATCCGGATGAATGTGATGATCCGTGACAGTCATCATCATTCTCAACTACGAACGTGTGCTTGACAACCACCTCCGTTCTACCTTAGATTGAGTAGTTATCTCTTGGATTCTTTAATCGGAATCTTCGTGGTATAAGCTAGAACTGATGGCGGCATTCAAGAGAATCCGGAAGGTCTAAACCTTGTCTGTGGTATTCTGAGTAGGATTCAATGACTGAATGACTGTGACGTGCTTCAAACTCCTAGCAGGCGGGGCGTTAGTGACAGACGCAAAAGTATCGATGGATATTATTCCGGCCTGACCAAGAACCGACAGCTGAATTCCGCTATGCTGTGACAGAGCATATGCAATCGCTTTCACTGAGAGGATGGGAGGTAGCCATTGACAACGGTGAAACCCTACATACAGCTTGCCATGGAAGGAGCCTTGCGTGCTTGAAGAAGGAGACAGTAGGAAAGCAGAGATTCAGAAGATGGAGCATCTCCAAAACCCCAACCTATTCTCCATTACTGCAATACAAGTAACCATTTCATGTTCTTTTGCTTTTTACAATCAATCCTGATAATTTCTGATATCCTGACTAAGATTTACAAGATAACCATAGCTTGCTTCAAGTCGACAATCTCCGTGGGATCGACCCTTGCTCACGCAAGGTATTACTTGGATGACCCAGTGCACTTGCTGGTTAGTTGTGCGGGATTGCAAAAGTGTGATTGCAATTTCGTGCACCAAGTTTTTGGCGCCGTTGCCGGGGATTGTTCGAGTTTGGACAACTGACGGCTTATCTTGTTGCTTAGATTAGGACTGTTTTGTTGGTTTAGAGTCTTTTAGTTGAGTCTAGTTTCATATTCTAAGTTTGGTGTCAATTGCATGCTTTTGTTTTTCTTTTAATTTTCGATTTTGCATGTTCTTAGTCCCTTTTTGATTCATAAAAATTCTAAGTTTGGTGTCCTCTTTGTGTTTTTCCTTTAAAATTTTCGAAAATTAGTGTTTGATTTTCTAAAAATTTTAAGTTTGGTGTCTTTTTGTGTTTTTCTCTTTCCTCTTTTCAAAAATCGAATCTTTTTCATAAAATTTTTTCAATCATATCTTTTTAATTGCTGTTTTCAAAATCTTTTTAACTAACTAATTGATTTAGTTCTCAATTTGCTTTGATCTTATTTTATTTTTAATTTTCGAATTGTTATTTTAGTTTTCTTTTGTTTTATTTTATTTTATTTTATCTTATTTTCGGTTAATTCAAAAAAAAAAAAACAAAATTTATCTCTTTGCAATCATTATCATTTCCCTTTTGTCCATTATGGACTTAAGTGGGATTAATCAGTCCAAAAGGACTCTGGGGTCATATGCTAACCCCATTACAGCTGCATATGGGAGTAGCATCTGCACACCTCCCATCAAAGCAAGCAGCTTTGAGCTAAATCCTCAACTCATTATCATAGTGCAGCAAAATTGCCAGTATTCCGGTCTTCCACAGGAAGAACCTACTGAGTTTCTGGCACAGTTCTTACAAATTGCTGACACAGTACATGATAAAGAGGTGGATCAGGATGTCTACAGACTATTACTGTTTCCATTTGCTGTAAAAGATCAAGCTAAAAGGTGGTTGAATAACCAACCTACAGCAAGCATAAAGACATGGAAACAGTTGTCAAACAAATTCCTGAATCATTTTTACCCTCCAAAGAGGATGACACAGCTAAGGCTGGACATCCAAGGCTTTAAACAAGAGGATAATGAACCCCTTTACAATGCCTGGGAGAGGTATAGAGGTATGCTTAGAAAATGCCCCTCTGAAATGTTTTCAGAGTGGGTACAGTTAGACATCT
The DNA here is from genome assembly GCF_014773155.1 of Arachis stenosperma. Taxonomy (NCBI): domain Eukaryota; kingdom Viridiplantae; phylum Streptophyta; class Magnoliopsida; order Fabales; family Fabaceae; genus Arachis; species Arachis stenosperma. The sequence continues at coordinate 76,365,071 of NC_080383.1, forward strand.
TCTACTATGGGCTCACAGAAAAAGCTCAGATGTCTTTAGACCACTCAGCTGGTGGATCCATACACATGAGGAAGACAATTGAAGAAGCTCAAGAGCTTATAGACACGGTTGCTAGAAACCAATACTTATATTCTAGCAATGAATTCGTTCCAAAGGAGGAAGTCATGGCATTAGTCACTGATCCTAATCCTCAAGAACAGATGAATGAGCTTAATCAACAATTGCTCCTGATGACTGAACAGTTAGCAGAATTTAAAGAAATGCTCCATGATACTAAGGTTGCTAACAAGAGCATAGAACTGCAGTTGAATCAAGCAAAACAGCAAATATCTAAACAGATAACAGAGGAATGTCAAGCAGTTCAACTGAGGAGTGGGAAGACACTGAATAACACTGCTCAAAAGAGCAAAAAGCCAAACAAGGAACAATTGACAGAGGATAACCAACCCACTGTTCAAAATCCCTCTGAGGACAGTAAGAGCCCAGAGAGGAATGTTATTGGCGTTCAAACGCCAGAAAGGGGAGGAAAGTTGGCGTTAAACGCCCATTCCTTGCCCAGTTCTGGCGTTCAAACGCCAGAAAAGGGGGAAAAGCTGGCGTTTAACGCCCATTTTCCACCCAATCCTGGCGTTCAGACGCCAAAGGAGGATCAGACACCTGAGGGTGCTGACAGTAATCCCTCTAACAAGGCTTCTTCAACCACTTCTGTAAGGAATAAACCTGCAGCATCTAAGGTTGAAGAATATCAAGCCAAGATGCCTTATCCTCAGAAACTCCGCAAAGCGGAACAGGATAAGCAATTTGCCCGCTTTGCAGACTACCTAAGGACTCTTGAAATAAAGATTCCGTTTGCAGAGGCACTTGAGCAAATACCTTCTTATGCTAAGTTCATGAAGGAAATCTTAAGTCATAAGAAGGATTGGAGAGAGACTGAAAAAGTGTTTCTCACTGAAGAATGCAGTGCAGTCATTCTGAAAAGCTTACCAGAAAAGCTTCAAGATCCTGGAAGTTTTCTGATACCATGCACATTAGAAGGTGCTTGCACCAAGACAACTCTATGTGATCTTGGAGCAAGCATCAATCTAATACCTGCATCCACTATCAGAAAGCTTGGGTTGACTGGAGAAGTCAAACCAACTAGGATATGCCTCCAACTTGCTGATGGCTCCATTAAACATCCATCAGGCATAATAGAGGATATGATTGTCAAGGTTGGGCCATTTGCCTTTCCAACTGACTTTGTGGTGCTGGAAATGGAGGAGCACAAGAGTGCAACTCTCATTCTAGGAAGACCATTTCTAGCAACTGGACGAACTCTCATTGATGTACAAAAAGGGGAAGTAACCTTGAGAGTCAATGAGGATGAGTTCAAGTTAAATGCTGTAAAAGCAATGCAGCATCCAGACACACCAAATGACTGCATGGACGCTGACATTATTGACTCTCTGGTAGAAGAGATCAATATGGCTGAAAGCCTAGAGTCAGAGCTTGAGGACATCTTCAAGGATGCTCAACCTGATCAAGAAGAACCAGAGGAGGCAAGGGAATTTTCGAAAATTCCTCAGGAAGAGGATAAGCCTCCTAAGCCTGAACTCAAACCACTACCACCATCCCTGAAATATGCATTTCTGGGAGAGGGTGACACTTTTCCAGTGATTATAAGCTCTGCTTTAAACTCACAGGAAGAGGAAGCACTGATTCAAGTGCTAAGGACACACAAGACAGCTCTTGGGTGGTCCATAAGTGATCTTAAGGGCATTAGCCCAGCTAGATGCATGCACAAGATCCTGTTGGAGGATAATGCCAAACCAGTGGTTCAACCACAGAGGAGGCTAAATCCTGCCATGAAGGAGGTGGTGCAGAAAGAGGTCACTAAATTACTAGAGGCTGGGATTATTTATCCTATTTCTGATAGCCCCTGGGTGAGCCCTGTCCAAGTTGTTCCCCAAAAGGGAGGCATGACAGTGGTTCATAATGAAAAAAATGAACTGGTCCCTACAAGGACAGTCACAGGGTGGCGCATGTGTATTGATTACAGAAGGCTCAACACAGCCACCAGAAAAGATCATTTCCCTTTACCATTCATAGACCAAATGCTAGAAAGACTAGCTGGTCATGATTACTACTGCTTTTTGGATGGCTATTCAGGCTACAACCAAATTGCAGTGGATCCTCAGGACCAAGAGAAGACAGCATTCACTTGCCCTTCTGGCGTGTTTGCCTACAGAAGAATGCCTTTTGGTCTGTGCAATGCACCTGCAACCTTTCAGAGGTGCATGCTCTCTATCTTCTCAGATATGGTAGAGAAATTTCTGGAAGTCTTCATGGATGACTTTTCAGTATATGGAGACTCATTTAGCTCCTGTCTTAATCACCTAGCACTTGTCTTGAAAAGGTGCCAAGAGACTAACCTGGTTTTAAACTGGGAGAAATGTCACTTTATGGTGACTGAAGGAATTGTCCTTGGGCACAAAATTTCAAGCAGGGGGATAGAGGTGGATAAGGCAAAGGTAGAGGTAATTGAAAAATTACCACCACCTGCCAATGTTAAGGGAATCAGAAGCTTTCTGGGACATGCAGGATTCTACAGAAGGTTTATAAAGGATTTTTCGAAAATTGTAAAACCTTTGAGTAATCTGCTAGCTGCTGACACACCATTTGTGTTTGACACACAGTGTCTGCAGGCATTTGAGACCCTGAAAGCTAAACTGGTCACAACACCAGTCATCTCTGCACCAGATTGGGCATTACCATTTGAATTAATGTGTGATGCCAGTGACCATGCCATTGGTGCAGTATTGGGACAGAGGCATAACAAACTTCTGCATGTCATTTATTATGCTAGCCGTGTTCTAAATGATGCACAGAAGAATTACACAACCACAGAAAAAGAATTACTTGCAGTGGCTTATGCCATTGACAAGTTTAGATCTTATCTAGTAGGATCCAAGGTGATTGTGTACACTGACCATGCTGCTCTTAAATACTTACTCACAAAGCAGGATTCAAAACCCAGGCTTATCAGATGGGTGTTGCTTCTGCAAGAGTTTGATATAGAAATAAGAGACAGAAAAGGGACAGAGAACCAAGTAGCTGATCATCTGTCCCGAATAGAACCAGTAGATGGGGCGTCCCTCCCTTCTACTGAGATCTCTGAGACTTTCCCAGATGAGCAACTCTTTGCCATTCAGGAAGCTCCATGGTTTGCAGATATGGCAAACTATAAAGCTGTGAGGTTTATACCCAAGGAGTACAGCAATGTGCAAAGAAAGAAATTAATTTCAGATGCCAAGTACTACCTCTGGGATGAACCATATCTCTTTAAGAGATGTGCTGACGGAGTGATCCACAGATGTGTACCCAGAGAAGAAGCACAAAGGATCCTTTGGCATTGCCATGGATCACAGTATGGAGGACATTTTGGAAGTGAGCGAACAGCCACTAAAGTCCTCCAGTGTGGCTTCTACTGGCCTACTCTCTATAAAGATTCCCGAGAGTTTGTGCGTAACTGTGACAGTTGCCAAAGAGCTGGTAACTTGCCTCACGGATATGCCATGCCTCAACAAGGGATATTAGAGATAGAATTGTTTGATGTATGGGGAATTGACTTCATGGGGCCATTCCCACCATCATACTCAAACACTTACATTCTGGTGGCAGTAGACTATGTATCTAAGTGGGTAGAAGCAATTGCTACACCCACTAATGATACCAAGACTGTGCTAAAATTCCTCCAGAAACACATTTTCAGCAGGTTTGGTGTTCCCAGAGTACTAATCAGTGATGGGGGCACTCATTTCTGCAATAAATAGCTATACTCTGCTATGGTTAGATATGGAATCAGCCATAAAGTGGCAACTGCGTATCATCCACAGACAAATGGGCAAGCTGAAGTCTCTAACAGAGAGCTAAAAAGAATCCTAGAACGGACTGTGATAGCCCGAAGAAAGGATTGGGCAAAGAGCTTGGATGATGCTCTGTGGGCATACAGAACAGCATTCAAGACTCCTATAGGAACCTCTCCATACCAATTGGTGTATGGGAAGGCCTGTCATTTGCCTGTGGAACTGGAACATAAAGCTTACTGGGCAACCAGATTCCTAAACATGGATGCACAGTTAGCTGGAGAAAAGAGATTACTTCAGCTAAATGAGCTAGAAGAGTTCAGACTCAATGCCTTTGAAAATGCAAAAATTTATAAGGAAAAGGCAAAGAAATGGCATGACAAGAAATTGTCAACCAGAGTCTTTGAGCCAGGACAAAAAGTTCTGCTCTTCAACTCCAGGCTCAAATTATTCCCAGGAAAACTCAAATCCCGGTGGAGGGGTCCGTATGTGATCACAGGAGTGTCACCATATGGATATGTTGAGCTTCAAGATATTGATTCTGACAAAAAGTTCATTGTTAATGGACAGAGAATCAAGCATTATCTTGAGAGCAATTTTGAGCAGGAATGCTCAAAACTGAGACTTGAGTGATTCTCAGTAAAGGTCCAGCTAAAGACAGTAAAGAAGCGCTTGCTGGGAGGCAACCCAGTCATTAGGAAGTTATATGATTAGTTCTTACAGAGGCAAGTATCAAAAATGAAGGAATTCACAGAGTTACAGAAGGATTCAGCTCAAAAAGCAGAGAAAATGAGCTTACTGGCGAAAAAACGCCAGTAAGGGACATTTTGGGCGTTAAACGCCAGAATGGGTACCATTCTGGGCATTTAATGCCAGGAATGGTGCCATTTTGGGCGTTAAACGCCAGAATGGGCACCATTCTGGGCGTTTAATGCCAGGTGTGCAGCATCCTGGGCGTTCAGAAAAACGCCCAGTGATAAAGGATTTCTGGCGTTTAACGCCAGCCAAGGCACCTGGCTGGGCGTTAAACGCCCAAAAGGGGCACCAAATGGGCGTTAAACGCCAGAATGGGTGCCATTCTGGGCGTTTAACGCCAGCAAGGTGGGGGGACCACAATTTTGTTTTTAAATCAAATTTTTTCAAACTTTCCTTTTCTCACCCATACTTTTCTACAAAATCATACTTCAATCATTCATCATTCACTTTCAAATCTTCAAAAATCAAAACCATTCTTCAAACTTATTTCAAATTAATTACAAACATTGTTCAAAAATTTCACCCTTCTCTCAATTTCTTTCCAAATCTTCTCAAATCTTCTTTCAAATTTCTCTCTTTTTTTCGAAAACTCCCCTCCCCACCTCATAAATACACGTTTGGCCCCCTCATTCCACCACACCATTCGAATTTTCTCTTCCTCCCCTCTCTTCTCTCTTTTCTTTTGCTTGAGGACAAGCAAACCTCTAAGTTTGGTGTGCTTTTCCGTGATCACTAAGCCAAGATTCATCAAGATCATGGCTCCTAAGGGAAAACAAAACAATTTAAGAGGAAAGAAAGAGACTAATCCAAAGAATCTTTGGAATCAAGAGAAGTTCTTAACTAAAGAACATGAAGACCATTATCACAAAATAATGGGTCTGAGGTCAGTGATCCCGGAAGTTAAATTTGATCTGAAAGAAGATGAATATCCGGGGATCCAAGAGCAAATTCGAAACAGAGGATGGGAAGTTCTAACCAATCCTGAGATAAAGGTTGGAAGGAACATGGTTCAGGAATTCTACTCAAATCTGTGGCTCACAGATAAGCAGAGAATGACTGGAACCGCTTACCATACCTACAGAACTATGGTCAGAGGGAAAGTTATGTACTTCCATCTGGACAAAATAAGAGAAATTTTCAAACTACCTCAACTGCAAGATGATCCTGACTCCTTTAATAGGAGGATGGTGAGAGTAGATAAAGGGTTGGATCAAGTTCTAGAGGACATATGCCTCCCTGGAACTAAGTGGATAACCAATTCAAAGGGTGTTCCAAACCAACTCAAGAGGGGAGACCTCAAACCAATTGCAAGAGGTTGGCTAGACTTTATTGGGCGCTCCATACTACCCACTAGCAACCGTTCTGAGGTCACCATCAAGAGAGCAGTGATGATTCATTGCATTATGCTTGGGAAAGAAGTGGAGGTCCATCATGTGATTGCTTGTGAGATCTACACAATTGCAAATAAGAATTCCACTGAAGCCAAACTGGCTTACCCAAGCTTGATCTCCTTGCTCTGTAAAGAGGCTGGGGTGAAGATGGGAGTAGATGAGTTCATACCCATTGAACACCCAATCACCAAGAAGTCAATGGAAGGACAAGTGCAAGACAACTCTATCAAGAGGAGGGCGCAGGAATTCCTCCCTGAATTCCCAAGAATTGACTACTGGACCAGCCTAGAAGCATCTATCTCCAAGTTGCAAGAAACTATGGAGCAACTGAAGGAAGAACAGCAGAATCAGAACTGCATGCTCTGCAAATTGCGGAAGGAACAAGAGAAGCAGGGGCATGAACTCTGATGAGCGGATAATTTGTATGCTTTTTGGCATTATTTTTAGTATGTTTTTAGTATTTTTGAGTTAGTTTTTAGTATTTTTTTATTAGTTTTTAATTAAAATTCACTTTTCTGGACTTTACTATGAGTTTGTGTGTTTTTCTGTGATTTCAGGTATTTTCTGACTGAAATTGAGGGTCCTGAGCAAAAATCTGATCCAGAGACTGAAAAGGACTGCAGATGCTGTTGGATTCTGACCTCCCTGCACTCGAAGTGGATTTTCTGGAGCTACAGAAGCCCAATTGGCGCGCTCTTAACGGCATTGGAAAGTAGACATCCTGGGCTTTCCAGCAATATATAATAGTCCATACTTTGCCCAAGATTTGATGGCCCAAACCGGCGCTCAAAGTCACCTACAGAAATTCCAGCGTTAAACGCCGGAACTGGAATAAAATTTGGAGTTAAACGCCCAAACTGGCATGAAAGCTGACGTTTAACTCCAGAAAAGGTCTCTACACGAAATTCCTTCATTGCTTAACCCAAGCACACACCAAGTGGGCCCGGAAGTGGATTTTTCTGTCATTTACTCATTTCTGTAAACCTTAGGACACTAGTTTACTATTTATAGGATCTTTTGACATTGTATCCGTACCTTATGACCTCATAACATTTTGTACACGTTTCTTTCCACAGTATGAGCCTCTAAACCCCATGGTTGGGGGTGAGGAGCTCTGCTGTGTCTTGATGGATTAATGCAATTACTACTGTTTCTTATTCAATCATGCTTGCTTCCATTCTAAGATAACACTTGTTCTTAATCCGGATGAATGAGATGATCCGTGACAATCATCATCATTCTCAACTATGAACACGTGCCTGACAACCACCTCTGTTCTATCTTAGATTGAGTAGTTATCTCTTGGGTTCTTTAATCGGAATCTTCGTGGTATAGGCAGGACCTGATGGCAGCATTCAAGAGAATCCGGAAGGTCTAAACCTTGTCTGTGGTATTCTGAGTAGGATTCAATGATTGAATGACTGTGACGTGCTTCAAACCTGTAACCTACTGGGCGTTAGTGACAGACGCAAAAGAGTGATTCTATTCCGGTAGGGGAGGGAACCAAACCGGTGATTGGCAGTACTGTGACAGAGTGCGTGCATTAGCTTTCACTGCGCGGATGGGAGGTAGCTGCTGACAACAGTGAGACCCTATACGAGCTTGCCATGGAAGGAGACTTGCGTGTTTGATGAAGAAGACAGTAGGAAAGCAGAGATTCAGAAGATGGAGCATCTCCAAACCTCAACCCATTCTCCATTACTGCAATACAAGTAACCATTACATGTTCTTTTGCTTTTTACAATCAATCCTGATAATTTCTGATATCCTGACTAAGATTTACAAGATAACCATAGCTTGCTTCAAGCCGACAATCTCCGTGGGATCGACCCTTGCTCACGCAAGGTATTACTTGGACGACCCAGTGCACTTGCTGGTTAGTTGTGCGGGATTGCAAAGGTGTTATTGCAATTTCGTGCACCAAACTCCAAGAGATGAAACGCCAAAAGCTCTCCTCCCAAGCTAAGGGAGCATCCACTTCTCAAAATCAAGGTTGTTGAGTCCTAACTCTTTGAACACCTCTATCATTAGGAGCCTATTTTTGCGTTTTTGTCCCTTTTGTTTTCTATTCCTATTTTTATTAGTTTCATCTTATATCTATATTTGAGTCTTGTTCTTAGTTCATAATTAATAAAATTTCTGCCTTAAAGTTATGAATGTCCTATGAATCCAGCACCTCTCTTAAATGAAAAATGCTTTAATCACAAAAGAACAAGAAGTACAGGATTTCGAAATTTATCCTTGAAACTAGTTGAATTAGTTTGATGTGGTGACAATACTTTTTGTTTTCTGAATGAATGCTTGAACAGTGCATATGTCTTTTGAATTTGTTGTTTTAAGAATGTTAAAATTGTTGGCTCTTGAAAGAATGATGGAAAAGGAGAACTGTTATTAAGGATCTGAAAAATCATCAGAGTGATTCTTGAAGCAAGAAAAAGCAGTGAAAAAAAAATTTCGAAAAAAAAAAAGAAAAAAAAAAGAGAAGAAAGGAATAAAGTTGTGAACCAAAGCAAAAAGAGTGTGCTTAAGAACCCTGGACACCTCTAATTGGGGACTTTAGCAAAGCTGAGTCACAATCTAAAAAGGTTCACCCAATTATGTGTCTGTGCCATGTATGTATCCGGTGGTAATACTGGAAGACAGAGTGCTTTGGGCCACAGCCAAGACTCATACACTAGCTAATGTTCAAGAATCATTATACTTAACTAGGAGAATCAATAACACTATCTGAGTTCTGAGTTCTCATAGATGCCAATCATTCTGAACTTCAAAGGATAGGGTGAGATGCCAAAACTGTTCGGAGGCAAAAAGCTACTGGTCCCGCTCATCTAATTGGAACTATGTTTCTTTGATATTTTGGAGTCTATAGTATATTCTCTTCTTTTTATCCTATTTTGATTTTCAGTTGCTTGGGGACAAGCAACAATTTAAGTTTGGTGTTGTGATGAGCGGATAATTTATACGCTTTTTGGCATTGTTTTTAGTATGATTTTAGTATGATTTAGTTAGTTTTTAGTATATTTTTATTAGTTTTTAATTAAAATTCACTTTTCTGGACTTTACTATGAGTTTGTGTGTTTTTCTGTGATTTCAGGTATTTTCTGGCTGAAATTGAGGGTCCTGAGCAAAAATCTGATCCAGAGACAAAAAAGGACTGCAGATGCTGTTGGATTCTGACCTCCCTGCACTCGAAGTGGATTTTCTGGAGCTACAGAATCCCAATTGGCGCGCTCTCAATGGCGTTGGAAAATAGACATCCTGGGCTTTCTAGCAATATATGATAGTCCATACTTTGCCCAAGATTTGATGGCCCAAACTGGCATAGCAATTCGGCCTCAGAAATTCCAGCGTTAAACGCCGGAACTGGCATAAAACTTGGAGTTAAACGCCCAAACTGGCATAAAAGCTGGCGTTAAACTCCAGAAAAGGTCTCTACACGAAAATACTTCATTGCTCAGCCCAAGCACACACCAAGTGGGCCCGGAAGTGGATTTTTCTGTCATTTACTCATTTCTGTAAACCTTAGGATACTAGTTTACTATTAATAGGATCTTTTGACATTGTATCTGTACCTCATGACACTTTACACGTTTCTTTGTGTGCCTTCCACAGCATGAGTCTCTAAACCCCATGGTTGGGGGTGAGGAGCTCTGCTGTGTCTTGATGGATTAATGCAATTACTACTGTTTCTTATTCAATCATGCTTGCTTCCATTCTAAGATAATACTTGTTCTTAATCCGGATGAATGTGATGATCCGTGACAGTCATCATCATTCTCAACTACGAATGTGTGCTTGACAACCACCTCCGTTCTACCTTAGATTGAGTAGTTATCTCTTGGATTCTTTAATCGGAATCTTCGTGGTATAAGCTAGAACTGATGGCGGCATTCAAGAGAATCCGGAAGGTCTAAACCTTGTCTGTGGTATTCTGAGTAGGATTCAATGACTGAATGACTGTGACGTGCTTCAAACTCCTAGCAGGCGGGGCGTTAGTGACAGACGCAAAAGTATCGATGGATATTATTCCGGCCTGACCGAGAACCGACAGCTGAATTCCGCTATGCTGTGACAGAGCATATGCAATCGCTTTCACTGAGAGGATGGGAGGTAGCCATTGACAACGGTGAAACCCTACATACAGCTTGCCATGGAAGGAGCCTTGCGTGCTTGAAGAAGGAGACAGTAGGAAAGCAGAGATTCAGAAGATGGAGCATCTCCAAAACCCCAACCTATTCTCCATTACTGCAATACAAGTAACCATTTCATGTTCTTTTGCTTTTTACAATCAATCCTGATAATTTCTGATATCCTGACTAAGATTTACAAGATAACCATAGCTTGCTTCAAGCCGACAATCTCCGTGGGATCGACCCTTGCTCACGCAAGGTATTACTTGGACGACCCAGTGCACTTGCTGGTTAGTTGTGCGGGATTGCAAAAGTGTGATTGCAATTTCGTGCACCATTGAGTCACATAGAACAAAGGTTGCTTGGAACGATGAGAGGAGATAATCCTCATCAAGTGAAACAACATACCCAATCTTTTTTCCAGAAGGAGCTGCAATGGGTGTAGACAGTGACTACTGGTTAGAGCAGAAAGAAATCGACACTGCACATCTACATGTATTGCTTAACTGTGACCAAATTTCACCCTACCTCGTGTGAGTTTTTTAAGTCTTCCTTAAAATTGCAATCAGTAAGATACTAGGTTCTTAATCTAATTAAAACTTCGTTATCCTATTCTATCATATAGGTTATTCAAAGAGGTAAATTCTGAGACCTCATTGAACAATTTTCCACTTTGGTTCAGATAATACGTCAGCGTGCAGCTAACTGACACAATAGATTCGAAACTAGTTTCATTTAGTTAGGGCCTAATGAATAAAGCCACTAGCTACCCGATTTACAATGTTAACGGATATTGGTTCCATACCTTATGGTGGTCAATTGGAAAGTCAACGGATAACACTGGAATTCGGGTTTGTGGAGATTCAGGTGGGGTCATTCTAATTGGTTTGGTGTGTTTCACAATATAATTGAATTATAGTATTTCTACCTCACTATGTACAAGATGTGCGTATTCAAATGTGAATGGTATGATCCAAGTTCGCGATAAGGAACACGAAAGAACAAGGACTGCGATATCACTGAAGTTAATGTAACCAGGAAATATAGGCGCTACGATCCTTTTATACTACCTCAAAATGCACGACAGATATACTATTCGCTTTATCCAAGTTCATGCAAGTCTAGTTGGGTAGTTGTGATTAAGACTAAGTCAAGAGGCCCCATCGAGTCTGATAATTGGATAGAGGGTCAGGAATCTTACCAGATTGACAATCCAACTCCTTCAAAAATGGTGGTTGATACCGATGAGCCAATCACCCTTAGGTCCACTATTATGGATGATGACATCATTGACCTTGGAATAGATGCCGACACACTTCCTCTAGAGGATGACGATATTCAAGAAGAAGATGGGGTTGATGGCGACGAAAGATAGGAAGACGAGTTTGATGATAATCAGAAAACTACCTCGGAAGAGGAGGATGCTAAACCAGAGAAAGAAAATGATGAATCTTTTTAAGGTTAATGTAAACATAGTTATGTCATATATATTTCTTTAAGAAATTTTGCGTACTTGTAACATATATTTCAGTGAATGTAAACGTAGTTTTATGAATATAATATAGTTATCATTGTTTCAGATATTCCAGTTACCATCATTTCGTATTTGTAATTTATATTCTTCGTACTTCACATCAGGTTTAAAACACTATTTTACTTGTTAATTATCAGAGTACATTAGAGATGGATGGGAAAAGATAATTAAAAAAATATATACTACCGTTGGAATTACCGTCAGAATATTCCAACGGTAACAGCCTAGTCAAATTTTTTAAAAAAATTTTTGAAAACATTTCCGTTGGCATTTCCATTTTCGTGCTAACTATATTCTGTCACCAAATCTGATGGTAATTACTGTCGGATAAAAAATTCCGACGATAAATATTTACCAGCGAGGTTTATACTCTTTGATTACTTCCGACGGTAAGTTAATTACCGTTGTTCTTTTTTCCGAGGGTACTCATTTTTTATCCAAATAATTTCCTGTTGATATTGATTTTTCTGTAATGATTGGAAGAATCAAAATTTACTTCTTTTTCTTGTTCATAAATGCTCCTCTTTTGATGTTTTTCTATTATACTACTCCTACATTGTCATATTTTTTTTCGTAATTTCTGCTACTTGAGTCTTTTTATTTCTTCATGTCTCTATTGTTGGTTTTGGTACTTTTACTTGGTCACTACTATTGATTTGTTTCAAGTTATAAGAAAATGCTTTGTTTTTTTTTTAATTTTTGTTGTATATATGTGATTGGTAGTCTGTTCTTACTATGTCTATAAGTTTCTTACCATTGTTATATATATTATTTTGCAGAGTTATCATTGCATGTATAAGGGATAAGAACTTTGAAACAAATATATTTAGCTTTTCTTTTCTAAGTCATGTATTTCATCTAGAGGATTTATTTAATTATCTTTTCATATTTTGATATGTGAATTAGAAATCATTACATAATAGTGTATTTGAAATATTTTAATTTGATAATATCTATCCAAGTAGAATAAGTTGAGATTTTGGGTCTTTTTTCATAACTTATAATTTTATTATACCCAAATTATTGTAGCTACAGGTAGTAGATAATGTTGTATGAGAAGAATGTTAAAATGCATATTGATGAGCGGATAATTTGTATACTTTTTGGCATTGTTTTTAGTATGTTTTTGGTAGTTTTAGTTGAGTTTTTATTATATTTTTATTAGTTTTTAGTTAAAATTCACTTTTCTGGACTTTACTATGAGTTTGTATGTTTTTCTGTGATTTCAGGTATTTTCTGGCTGAAATTGAGGGACCTGAGCAAAAATTTGATTCAGAGACCGAAAAGGACTGCAGATGCTGTTGGATTCTGACCTCCCTGCACTCGAAGTGGATTTTCTGGAGCTACAGAAGCCCAATTGGCGCGCTCTCAACGGCGTTGGAAAGTAGACATCCTGGGCTTTCCAGCAATATATAATAGTCCATACTTTGCCCAAGATTTGATGGCCCAAACCGGCGTTCAAAGTCACCTACAGAAATTCCAGCGTTAAACGCCGGAACTGGCACCTAAATGGGAGTTAAACGCCCAAACTGGATTAAAAGCTGGCGTTTAACTCCAAGAAGAGTCTCTACACGAAAATGCTTCATTGCTCAGCCCAAGCACACACCAAGTGGGCCCGGAAGTGGATTTTTATGTCATTTACTCATCTTTGTACACCTTAGGCTACTAGTTTTCTATAAGTAGGACCTTTTACTATTGTATTTTCATCTTGGTTCTTCTGGTTCCCTCTCTGGGGCCGAAACCAATGATCACTTTTGTTCTTATGTATTTTCAACGGTGGAGTTTCTACACACCATAGATTAAGGTGTGGAGCTCTGCTGTACCTCGAGTATTAATGCAATTACTATTGTTCTTCTATTCAATTCCACTTGTTCTTTGTCCAAGATATCACTTGTTCTTCAACATGATGAAGGTGATGATTGACGCCCATCACCATTCTCACTCATGAACAAAGTGACTGACAACCACTCTTGTTCTACAAGCATCTGAGGCTTAGTGAATATCTCTTGGATTCTTTAACCGGAATCCTCGTGGTATAGGCAGGACCTGATGGCAGCATTCAAGAGAATCCGGAAGGTCTAAACCTTGTCTGTGGTATTCTGAGTAGGATTCAATGATTGAATGACTGTGACGTGCTTCAAACTCCTGAGGGTGGGGCGTTAGTGACAGACGCCAAAAGAATCAATGGATTCTATTCCGATCTGATTGAGAACCGACATATGGATTCCGCTATGCTGTGACCAGAGCATATGCAATCGTTTCCAATGAGAGGATGGGAGGTAGCTGCTGACAACAGTGAAACCCTACACGAGCTTGCCATGGAAAGGAGTAAGAAGGATTGGATGAAGACAGTAGGAAAGCAGAGAGACGGAAGGGAAGGCATCTTCATACGCTTATCTGAAGCTCTCACCAATGACATACATAAGTATCTCTATCTTTATCTTTATGTTTTATTCATATATCATCTACACCCATTTGAGTCTGCCTGACTGAGATTTACAAGGTGACCATAGCTTGCTTCATACCAACAATCTCCGTGGGATCGACCCTTACTCACGTAAGGTTTATTACTTGGACGACCCAATGCACTTGCTGGTTAGTTGTGCGAAGTTGTAGTGATCACAATTTCGCGCACCACATATTAATAATATTAGAGGAATATTGCTAGATTGATGCCATATTAATGATAGAAGAGCTAACACTTCTAAAGTGATGCCATAGTTGGTCAAATATGCAACACTCCCGACGGTTGCTATAGCAATTGAATAGGCAATGCTTGTTATTAGTTGCAAAATTAGTAGAAAAAAACACTTAATAAGCGTTGTATTAAAGTCTACTCCTAAGCGTTGTCTTTGTTTCAGAATAATAGGCAACACTTTTAAAGAGTTGCTTTCAAAAGCGTTGTTTTTGAATTAAAAAAACGTTGCCTTAATCTAAGGCAATGGCCGCATCTGCAAAGCCTCCAAAAATGATAGTTGTAGTGTGTATTTATCTACTTATCTATCACTAAATTAAAAGCTAAACCAACTAATACAACGATAGTTGTAAGAATCAGACCAGACTGACCAATCAGACCAAAAAATGGTGAATCAGACACAGGACCGGTTCGGTTGAGCTATTTGACCGTGCAAGGAAAAGAATCGGTGAAAACCGGTTTGAAACGGCCAATTCTGATAAAAACTGGTGAACCAATGGTTCTAAATAATTGGCCGGTTTGATCTCTTTTTTTTAACCCCCTTCCCCAAAACGGCGTCATTTTGACGCTTAAAAAAAACCATAACTAATAACTAACCTAAGGTTCCTCGAAGAAGTAAAGCAGCCCCTCCCTCCTTGTCCTTGGAGCTCAAAGTGAAGAACTGACGAAACCTCTCTCACTTAGCCTACGCAAAGGTAATCTCTCTCTTTCACACTCACAATCGCCGACAACTCTGCCTTTTGTCGCCATTCCTCTATGTCTCCGTCGTTGCGTTGTTGCCTGTGTCTGTAGGTCACCTGCCTTACGTTGTCATGTCTCTGGGGCTCTGTGCGTCTCTCGTCATCGCAACATTGTTCGTCGTTTCTCACCAGTATCTGCATTGCTCTTCTTTTTTCTTTTTCTGCGCTGCTTACCTTCGTTTGTGGGCTGCGATCATTCGTCGCTGCAGGTGCAATAGTAAGCATCAGATATTTTTTTAATTATTCAGCTATTGAATTATAATTTGATTAAGTGAGTAATTGATTAATGATATTGCTGTTAGTGGTGGATTGAGGTGAGAAATGTGGTGAGTTTCATTCATTGTTGCTTACTTTTTTTCTACTTTCTCTGCATAGTTATATCTTTTTTCTTGATCTTTGTAAATTATTCATTGTATGTTTTAGGGGGCTGTTACTCTAAATTAATGGAAACTGGTCATTGCTTTGTGGAAAGAGCAATGCATCACAACTGCCTTGTTTGCTTTGAGGTATAAACTATCAAGAGTATTTTTCTATTATGGTAAAATGTTTTGGGAAGAACCCATGATTTCATTTTGTTTGGTTTATGAATTGGTTTTATTTATTATAAATTTTTGTTAATTGTTGATTATTGTTGTGACGATTCTAGTTTGTTTTGCCATTAGTTATTTTGTTGATCGAATTTTTTTCTTTAATGAAATTTTGTTCCGAGTAATGCTAGAAGAAAATAGTTGTAAATTTAATAGTATAGACTAATTTTATGTTTATCTTTATGTTAGTTATTTTTTAGAATTTAAAATTTAATTTTTTTATAAAATGTTAGTGAGACCTGTATTTCAAATTTTTAGTTTAAATTTTTTATTATTTTATATTTTTCATTTACGTAAAATCGATTCTGCCGATTCAACGAATAATTTATTGGTTAAATTAATAAACTAGTAATTCTGACAGCTATGAATTCATCTTGCTATCACATATCTTTGAATGCAAAAAATCAAGTCAACAATATCTAAACCGTGGCCGTGGTAGTGATGAATCAGACATTAATTATGCTTGCTGAAGGGGGTTGGTTTCATTCTATCATGAACACTGAATACATTGTGTAATAATAATATTTTGGGAAAAAAGTTAACCATTTTTTAAAATAAAAATAATGGAAGATATATATAAGGTGTACGATACTCCATAATTTGAAAGTAGTATAACAATACACACCTTCTAGAAGTATTTGTTGGGTAAATGATACACAGTAACTTTCAACTTAATTATACATATGCTCCTAATTAATTAATTAATTAATCAATTAATCTTATCAAATACAGTAAGCCAAATTCACAAGGATGCATGAGAAGTTTAAACTGAAAAAGTGATGTAACTTCACTTAAAAGTAAACTATTATGATTGTCAATATGGATCCAAAACCAAAAGCTAATATTATTATTATAATGAATGATGGTGTATGCTAATAAAACAAACTTCAACGAGTTATTACAAAACCTTGAGATATATTCTGTTCATCAAAAGGTTTTGGGGGCCAGCTGCTTCCCTCAACCCTTGAATGACTCCGTGATCTACCAAGTTCACGAGGAAATTTAAAAAATGACAATTTTGTAAGTTCATATTTTACCTCTTTCATATATTGTTTTTTTCAACAGCAATCATGATGCATGTTGGTTGTTGGCATTAGGAATATATATAATCTAAAGAAACAAATTTGGAGACAATCGAAAGCATACTAATCAAAACCGAATCGTTCGTCGATCCGGTCAAATTATTAGCTTACTGGTTCAAGTAATGAGGGACTAATCGAACCATTTAATAATTAAATAAAAATTTATAAAATTATATAATAAAATCAAAATTTAAATAACAAAAATAAAAAAACACAATATTATTAATAAATGTTAAAAATAATATTTCATGTACCAAAATTTAATTAACTTATGTATATTATAATTTAATAAATACTTTTTTATATAATATATAATATATAAATTATTAGCACTAATAACTAGAGTGGTGGCAATTAGTAGTTTTATAGGATATATAAAATTAGAGTGAACTGAATAGTCATTTCTGACCATGAAAAATTTGGATACTGACAAAATTGACCACAAAAGTATGAAATTAAAACTATACTTATATAAGATAAGTTTTGTTTGATAAAAATAATCCGTTATCATTAAATTTTTGTTGATAATTCCGTAAATATCCTCTTCTTTTCCTCTTTTTTATCTTTCTTCCAGAACCACCACCACTTCGGTTGCAAAATTCACCATCCCACTAGATCTAATATTCTACTCGTCTAAATCGGATTCATTTTCCTCTAATTCACTATCGCTATTCAACCTTCTCATGCGTTTCAAACCAGAAACATTTCTTCTCTTTTTCCTCGAACACAAGTCATCTGATTTAGCTTCAGACTTGGAAAATTCTCCAATTTTGTTTTAGATTTGGATTTTTCGCTAGGTTAACCTCCTTATCGCTCGAATTGCCTTTTTCAACCCCATATTTCACAGTAATCTCTTCATCTATTTTTCCTCCGATTCTTGTTCGTTCTCGTGCCTAGGAGGGCTCGGCCTGACGTTCCAAATGTAGTTTAGGGTAATTAATTTTACTACTCCACACGTAGCACTTTCTTCTTCTATTGGCAATATGAACAGGGTTCAAACTAACAAGTTTAAAATCGTAGAGGAACAAACAAGAGGAACGATTACCACAAACAAAGAATAGAGGTGGTGATGAACCCAAATGAAGGACCCTTTGACTAGGGCTAGAACTCGAGCACAAATGAACCATATCTTCTGAGGGCTATTTGGCTTACTAACATTGGAAGTGGCAGGTTCAAAACCTTGCCATTGTGCTTTTGGAATTAATTCCGCATTTCATTATTTTAAAGTCTTACAAGTCCCACATCACATAGGCAATCCAAGGACAAAGTGTTTATAATGCTTTGTGCTACAATAAGGGTCATCTGCTTCAAATACAAAGGAGAATCACGTGGTTGCTGTAGGTGCATTAATGGGCCCCTTTTTGAAGTCTCTCTTGGTGTTCTTATTATGATCTAGCGCATTGCTAATATACCGGTGGAGGAATGCGGATAACACTGACTCCACTACAAGAAAGACACTGAATGCCATTGGATTTAGCGGCGAATTTAGCGTCAGTTTTATCAACGATTTTGAGTGAAAAATTTGTCCCTCAAAAATATTACCGTTGGAATAGAAATTCCGCCACTAAATCTGACAGTAAAGTATGGTGCAAAATCCTATTTTATTTGCACCAACT
Source organism: Arachis stenosperma (assembly GCF_014773155.1). Taxonomy (NCBI): domain Eukaryota; kingdom Viridiplantae; phylum Streptophyta; class Magnoliopsida; order Fabales; family Fabaceae; genus Arachis; species Arachis stenosperma. Next base: position 76,383,447 of record NC_080383.1, read on the forward strand.
TTACCGTTGGACTTTACAATAGAATTTTCTGACGGCAATGGATTTTAGTGAATCGCATTGTTTAGGTAATGACGAATATCTTACCGGTGGATAATCCGCCGATAAATTTGATGGTAAAATTGGGATAAAATTCAAACGTGAAATCCTTTCTCTCACTTCTGCGAACTATCTCTTTCTTTCTCTTCTCCTCTCCGTCTTCTCTTCTCCTCTTTTTTTTCTTCCCCTCTCTCTCCTCTTCGATGCTCTATTGAAGCTGTTGCAGTCGCCACCACCTGGAGCTACCACTATCGCCGCCGTTGGACGTCGTCGTTACCGCTGTTGGAGCTATCGCCATTGTTGGTGTTCGTTCCCGTTAGAGGTTCTCACGTTGTTGCCGTCACTACTGCCTCTTGTCACCACCACGCTTCCACCATTCTGAAGCCACCATCAGAGGTAATTTTTCTATATATTTTTATTTTTCTAGATTTTTATTTGTGAGTTTAAGGTTTCGTTAAGTATTTTATTAAATTATTAATTAATTTTGTTTAATGAAGTATGTGATTAGGATTTATTATGTTAATTTAGTGTGGTCAAAAATTAGATAATGTTAATGTAGGTTATGTTATGGTGAACTTAAGAGTGTTTGAGCTGTTGGAAGATTTTATTTCAGTATTAAGATTGCTTGAGATGATCGAAGATTTTATTTGAGTTTAGTGAATGGGTTTCTTTCAATTGCATTCAATTTATATCATTTTTTGTTATGACTATTGTTAACATGGTAAAATTAAAATTAGGTCTTAATTAATTGCAAATTAGTTTTTGATATAGTTTCATCTTGTGAATCTAATAAGTTATTCTTTTTGTTAGGACGGAGCTATTTTCTCTAAGATCAATTGGAGTTCACTTCTTTCTTAGTCTATGCAATGGTTTTCCTGGATGGTTTTCTACCTCAGAATATATTGAATTGTTTAAATTTTATGCTGGACTTACTTTTCCTAGGATAGAGTTTGTTACGTATTGCTTCAATATGGAAACGTAAGTCTTAAAGGGTATCTAGGTGTCCGTACTATAAGTGTCAGCTGACTAAGTGGTTAGGACCTTTGGATATAACACCTCATCTCTACCGTAATTGGTTCAAGAATGGGTATTGGATGGGGATGGAACACGAAAATGTGGATGAGCAGGGATTAATATGTCTACCTCAAATTCCAATAAGTCTGAGGTTCAATCAACGAGAGTTCGGGTGGTTAGAGAACTAAAATGGAAGAAATTAATTGGGAGGATAACCAAGAGAGATACAACGAGATGGTGTTTGAAGCAATTGGTGTTCCCAGTATGGAAGATGCTGAAGAAGAGGCTAACTTGGAGGCAAAGAGATTTTATCGTTTGTTAGAATCTATAGCAAAACCTTTAGTTGAGAGGTGCGTTTATTCGAAATTATCTGCATGTGTTAGAATGATGGGTATTAGGTGTGTCAAATCATACACACAAGAGTCCTTTGATAAGTAGGCCACTCTTTGTAACGAATTAGTACCTGGCGGGACTACTGGCATCCCATAGAGCCACTACGGAGAAAAGAAGTTAGTTTCAAAGTTAGGTCTAAATTCGGTGAAAATCGATTATTGTTTGAATGGTTGTGTTTTGTATTACAAGAGGGACGTAGATCTAATCGCTTGTAGATTTTGTGATGCACTGAGATTTCAAGACAAGAGAGAATGGATTGGTAAACAACGTGCCAAAATAGTTCCAAACAAAACGGATGCACTACTTACCCCTAATTCCTAGGCTAAAAACGATTGTATACATTGATGAATTCGCCCCCTTACATGACCTGACATAGTAACAAAAGAGATTATGGTTTAATTTCAATAATGCTTGAAAGCACTTTGATCGGGTCCGCTCTTCATTTGCGAGCGACCCTAGAAACATCAGATTAGCTTTGTGCTCTAACAGATTTGTGCCAAACTTTAATTTCAATAACGTGTACTCTTGTTGGCCTGTTATGGTGAATCCTTATAACCTACCTCCCAAAATGTGCATGAAAAACCTATAAATGTTCCTAATTTGTATCATACCTGGTCCAAGTAACCCAAAGGTTAAAATAGATGTCTTCTTGCAACCCTTGGTAGATGAGTTGATGTAGTTATATATTTATGGTGTAGAAACATATGATATTTCAACGAGGACAAGCTTCCGACTGCATGTTGTGCTGATGTGGATCATTAACGACTTTCGTGCATATGGGATGTTATCAGGTTGGTCCAATCAGGGCAGAATGTCATGTCCTATTTGTATGGAGGATACGAAGGCAATTTGATTGACAAATGGGGATAAAAATTTATGGTCTAAGGTTCCTCGATATTGATCATCCTTTTCAACGCAACAAGAACTCGTTTAGGAAGAATAAAACTAAACAAGAAGAGATACCAATGAGGTTGAGTGGTTTTCAGATTTGGCATTGTGTCAGTAGAATAGTAAGGATCGTCGATAACGGGACAAAGTCGAGACCTCCAGAATATGGCAGGGAGCATAATTGGATGAAACAGAGTATATTTTGGGAGTTGCCTTATTAGAAAGACAACTTGGTTCATCATTTTCTTGACGTGATACACATTGAACAAACGTGTTTGATAATATGATGCACATCATAATGGATGATGAGCTAACAAAGGATAATGATAAGGAAATGTTAGACTTGGTGGACATTTGTAGGTGGCCAGATCTAAACTTAAGAGACTTGAAAACGGTCGGTGGGCTAAACCAAAGGAGGTATTCGCTCTAACAAAAGACCAGAGACAAAATATTTGTAGGTGGATTAGAGGATTGAGGTTTCCTGATTGTTATGTTTCAAACTTGGATAGATGTGCAAACGTCTCACAGGGTAGGCTTGCTAGGTTGAAGAGTTATGATTATCATGTCTTTTTGGATTCATTGCTTCCTGTCGCGTTCATCAGAGAACTTTCTACCAACATATGAAAATTCCTCACAGAAATAAGTGAATTTTTTAGGGAGTTATGTCCTACAAAACTTAGGATTAATGATCTCATAGTCATGGAAAAGAACATTTCCATCATAGTTTGTAAGTTAGAGAGGATGTTTCCTCTAGGGTTTTCTTATGTTATGGAACACTTTGCAATCCACCTGCCATATGAAGCAAGAGTATGTGGGACAGTTCAATTTAGATAGATGTACCATTTTGAGAGGATGATTGAATCCTTCAAACGCACCATGAAGAACAAAGCTTAGATCGAGGGAAGCATCTGCGAAGTATTCTTAGCTAAAGAAACATCTGCATTTGGCTCTTTCTATTTTGAGCCTTATATTGAATCACATAGAACAAGGGTTGGAAGAAATGACGAGAGGGAAAAATCCTCGTCAACTATAACAACCTATCCAATATTTGTTCCGAAAGGAGTTGCAATGGATGCAAGTAGTGAATATTGGTTAGAGAAAAAGGAAATCAATGCCGCACATATGCATGTGTTGCTTAACTGTGACCAGGTTTCACCCTACCTGAGGTCAGTTTTTTAAGTCTTCTTAGATATTACAATTAGTCAAATAATAACTTTTTCATCCAATAAAAACTCCAGTGCACTGAAGTTTCATTATTTATCATATTATATCATAGGTTATTTCAGGAAACAAATCTTGGTATATCGCTGAACAATTTTTCACATTGATTTCGAGAATATGTCAGTGTCTCTTTATATGACACAATGGATTGGGAACTAGTTGCACTTAGTTAGGGCCCAATAAATAAGGGCGTAAGCTACCCGATATACAATGTTAATGGATAATAGTTTCATTTTTTACAATGGTCAATGGGAAAGAAAATAAATAACACCGGAGTTTGGGTTTGTGGGGATGCAGCCAATGGTCATTCTGATCGGTATGGTGTTTTGCACAATATAATTCAATTAGAGTATTTTTGCCACACTACGCACAAGGTGTGTGTGTTTAAATATGAATGTTATGATCCAAATTTGCGACAGGAAACACGAAAGCACAAGGACTACAATATCACTAAAGTAAATGTAATCAGAAAATATAGGCACTACGATCATTTTATTATACCTCAAAATACACAATAGGTATACTATTGCTTTATCCGAGGTCATGCAAGTTTAGTTGGGTTTTGTGGTTAAGACTAAGCCAAGAGGTCGCATAGAGTCTAATGGGACAGAGGGTCAGCAACCTTACTGTTCATACCTTGGGTCAAGCTGTCCGACCCGGAATGTTTAGCGACAAGCCGACCGACCTCTTCAGGTCAGACCTCTTCACAAAGAGCTCGGACAAAAAGTCGCAGAGGCCCAAGTAGGCCCAAACGAAGGAACACAACCCAATCCAAAGGCAGCTAAAGCCCAGAAAAGATAAAGGTGGTTCCCCAGAAGATAAGATGACCTCACTCAAAGATAAGATAGGATAAGATAAGATAACTAACTTATCTAAAAATGTCACTCCACACCATTATAAATACACTGGAGCACCCAGGTATAACTCAAACTCTAATTCTACTCAATACCTGCTTAATACCCTTGCTAACTTAAGCATCAGAGTCCCTTGCAGGTATCCCCCACCCTCTGGGGACGAAGGATCAGCAGCACCGCCAAGTCCAACAAGTCGGACACGACAGCTCCGGTCACCAGAACCAACAAGTCGGACACGACAGCTCCGACCAGCTTAAAAGATCTCGACCGAGATCGACCTACAGTTTCAGGTAACCCTCGAAACATTGGCGCCGTTGCCGAGGAACCTGGAAGTCATCCCATCACCACGGCGGACGACCATGACAACGATCACAACTCTGGTTTGGTGGATAGAACGCCAAACAAAAACACGGATGCCACCTCCAAAGACGCACCTCAAAACGGGGGAGATAAGCAACCCCCAAACACAGAAATTTTAGAAGCTACCCATGATCAACAGAATCGCCTTAAACAACACGAAAAAGAGGTCGATCATCAACAGGAAGCCGAGAAGGACCTCCGAAGGGAAACAAGGCGACGCCGAGAGTTAAAAGATAAGCTCTTAAAACTCGAAGCCGATCTCAAAACTAAGACGGCTCGATCCAGTCACGAAGATAACCCTCACAAAGATCAAAACCCATTCACCAAAGAGATCATGAAAGCTAAAGGTCCCAAAGGACTTCAAAGCTCCCAACATGACTCCGTACGACGACACATCGGATCCAAGCCATCATCTTAGCAATTTCAGAAGCAGGATGTATCTCACGGATGCCTCAGATGCAATCCGTTATTCTCCATCCAGAAGGACAAAGCCAAACACGCACCGAGCCTATTAAGGGATCAAGCAAGGAGATCGGGAGAGCCTTCGCAACTACATAGAAAGATTCAACAAAACATATCTGGGCATACAAAGTCTGCCAACAGAAGCAGCTATCAGGGGTCTCATCAATGGTCTACGGGAAGGACCTTTTAGCCACTCAATATCCAAGAAGCACCCAACATCTCCGAACGAGGTACAGGAATGGGCAGCGAAATACATCAACATGGAGGAGAACTCTCAACTAGGAGAGAGCTCAAAAATCGAATTCTCCTAAAACCACCACAGGACAAGGATGAAGAAACCAGGAAGAACGAAGACCAACCCACTGAGAAACCTATCTCTTGTGAATGTTTAAACGAGAAATACGCAACACTGAGAAGATCTCACCACCTCACCCAATCAAAAGCAGAAAGGAAAAAGAGGTCGGACGGGTTGAAGGTCCACCTCACGCCAAAGAGGTCGAACGAGTTGAAGGTCCACCTCACACCAAAGAGGTCGGACAAGTTGAACGTCCACCTCACACCAAAGAGGTCGGACAAGTTGAACGTCCACACACCAAAGAGGTCGGACGAGTTAAACATCTCACGCCAAAGAGGTCGGACGAGTTGAACGTCCACCTCAAACCCCTAAGAGACATGTTTATGGAGGATTCGTAGGAGGAGGGATCTCTAAATCATCTCGCAAAAGACACCTCAAAGAGGTATATTAAGGAAGGGAGAGAGGTTTGAAAAGGACAACGGAGTGCAAACAAGCCTTCCGAGATTTCAAAAATTCTTGGGTGAACCACCCATTCTTACCAGACCACGGAAAAGTGAAGAACTCATATTATACCTCGCAGTGGAAAATCGGGCAATAGCCTCAACACTAGTCAGAGAAGACGAAAAGGGGCAACAACCCATCTACCTCATCAGCAATGCTCTACAAGGGGTAAGACTTAGCTGGAAGAATCCTACAGTGGGCAGCCGAGTTGTCCGAATTCGACCTTCAATATGAAGCACGGACGGCCATCAAATCACAGTATCTAGCCGACTTCATTGCAGAATACACTGACACCTCGAAAATCCCTACAAATTGGAATCTCTACGTGGATGACTCTTCAACCAAAACTGGGAGCGGCGCAGGTGTAATTATAGAAAGAGATCAGGAAACCCAAATCGAGCTAAATAACCAAGCTGAATACGAGGCACTACTAGCTGGTTTAAGGCTGACTAAGAAGGTAGGAATTCAAAAGCTTATCGTGTTAGTAATTCACAAGTAGTCACCCCACAAATAGAAGGAAGCTACCAAGCTAAGGATCCCACCATGAAAAAATGCCTCGGACAATTCGGGGGACCCTGGACAAAACCAGAGAACAGCTCGGACAATTCGGCAGATCCTGGACAAAGCCAACACCAACAGCTTGGACAATTCGGGGGATATAAGGTCCGACATATACTTCGAAAACAGAATGCCTGAGCTGATGCACTTTCAAAACCAAGTCAGCACCAACAGCTCAGACAATTCAGAGGATATGAGGTCAAATATTCCTACAGTAAGAAAAGAAAAATGGGGTTACTACCAAACAACTCGAGCAAATAAGGAAACAACTCAGACAATAACAGCAAAACATCAAGTGTCAGATACAGCAGTAAAAGGGAAAACCCAGGACTCACACGAAAATCCAGGGACACCCTTTGGAGGCAACAACAGAGCAAAAACCCAAACACAAAGTCAAAGCTTTACATCAAAAGTATGCTAACTTCTACATCGCCCCACCAGAGGAGCTCATCAATGTAACATCACCTTGGCCGTTCGCAAAGTGGGGACTCGACCTCCTCGGACCCCTTCCCTAAGAATCGGGACAAGTCAAAGCTCCTCATTGTAGGGGTGGATTACTTCACAAAATAGATTGAGGCAGAGCCCCTAGCTAATGCCACTGCTCAAAGAAGTCAGAAATTCTTGTACAGAAACATTGTTACAAGGTGTAAGGTTCCTTACTCCATCACCACAAACAATGGCACTCAATTCACAAACCCATGCTTTAGAAAGTTGGTAGCCGACTTGAAAATAAAGCACCAATTCACATCCGTAGAACACCCACAGGCTAATGGACAAGCAGAAGCTGCCAATAAAGTCATACTAGCCGGGTTAAAACGGAGGCTACATGATGCAAAGGGAGCTTGGGCTAAAGAGCTCCCACAAGTCCTATGGACATATCGGACAACTCCACATTCCACCACAAAGGCGAGGTCTATACCGTTGGAAATAGTCTGCAACAAAATCCGATGGTAATTAATTTACTGGCGGATCATTTTCGTTATTCCGCCGGTTAAACTGATGGTACTTAGTGTTTTTATTTTTTGTAATACCCATTAGGTCAACCGGTTTGGTTTTACCGGTTTGAACGGATTTGACCCGTTCCCCACAGATTTATTATGAAAATGGTTAGGAATCTAGACTGAATCAGTATAAGGACCGGTTCACCAAGTTTTCGGTCAAACCAACCGATCGATCCAGGTTTGATAACTATGATCGAAAGATTTAGTTTGGTAAAATTTTTTGAGAAAGTGCTTGTATTTTTTAAAAGCACAAACTCCTCATTCTACGTTTAGTAAATAAAAAATACAAGCTCCTCACTTTACTTTTGAAAGCACTTCAGGTAGAGCTTTTTAAATATAACTTGTACTTATCAAAATTAAAAAATCTAATATAATCTCATATATTAATTAATATCCAAATTTAATTCTTATATTAATATTTATTATAGTATTTTTAAATTTTAAAAATTATTTTATTAAATATATATACTTATTGTGCTAGTTAAAAATTATTTTTAATTTAATTTATCAAATATAAATATTATCACTTTTAAAAAATTATTTTTTAAAGTTAGTTTTTATAAACTTTTGAAAAATAAAAATTTTACCAAATTAAATTAAAACCAGTTTAATGCAGCCTATAATTATTAATATTACATATTTCAGTGACAATGCAAAACATTAACATGCAAAATACCTACATCCACATGCCTCTTCTATTAGGATTTTCCACATTCAAGCATTAAAGGCTCAGTCTTAGTCATCACATCTTATTAGTTTCAATATCAATTTTAATTAGAGGATTGCTACATATACAAGTCATTTGGTTTATAAGTCATACAAGTTGGGAGAAATTTAACAAAAAGCACGCTAGCCCATATACGATTTCTATGGCGTGCTTCGCGTTCCTCCTTCTCCTCCTCCTCTTCCTTCTTCTTCTCCTTCTTCTTCTCCTACTCTTCTTCTTCTTCCTCCATGAAAACGAATTTCTTGTCAAATTTGTTCGATCTCCTTCGTGTGTTCTCTCTTTGCCTTTTCATTCATTATTTTATCTGCGTTTATCATTGGAATTCTTGCTTCATTTTTTTTAATTTTCATAGTTTCTGAAATCAAGCTTTGAAATCATTTTAAAGATAATGGAACTTCAGAAATACACCCAATCGATTACAGAAATACACCCAAACGGTTACAGGAATTCACCCAAACGATTATAGAAATACACCCAAAGGATTACAAAAATACACCCAAAGGATTTAAAAAATACACCCAAAATTCGTTGAAGTACACCTTATGCATAATTCAGAACTCTTCTTCTTTCTCCTCCTCATCTTCTACTGCATCTTCTTCTTCTTCATTTTCTTATTTCATATTCTCATAATTCTTTTTGGGAGGAAAAAATCAAACAAAGAAGAAAAAAATACATAATGTTGCAAAACTAAAAGAAGAACGAGGAGAAACACGACGATAAATATGAAACACTTCAAAAACGAAGAAGAAGAAGAAGAAGAAGAAGAAGAAGAAGAAGAAGAAGAAGAAGAAGAAGAAGAAGAAGAAGAAGAAGAAGAAGAAGAGGCACGGAAAAAGAAGAAGAAGGAGAAGAAAAAGAGGAGGCATGGAGAAAAAAAAAGAAGAAGAAATAAATGACTTGTATGACTTGTATGGAAAAACGCTTGTATGTGGAGAATTCCTCTTTTAATTAATTCAAGAGTGAATACCCCATCCGACCCCTGACAATTATCTCGAAAGGACAACGAGGCCCCTCAAAAAAAAAAAACCCAACCCGGCCTCTGAAATTTTTTTTGGGACTAATTAGCCCCTATACCAAAAAAAATAACACTATTTTTTTTGGCACAGAGACCTCGTTGTCCTTTCGAAGTAATTGTCAAAAGACGGGTTGGGTTTTTTTTTGTTAAGAACTTCGTTGTCTTTTGAAATAATTGTCAAGGACTATTTTGAGTTTTTCTCTTAATTCAATATTTGTTTATTTGTTCAACTTCCTCAATCCCGCATTATATTTTCATATCTCTTCTATTACATTCATTAGCAATTTCTTTTTTATTTCTTTTTTTTTTTTTTTACATCCCATAACTCCAAAATCATCAGCAGAAAGTAGCCAAAGGGGACGGTAATTAAGGAACTTTTATAGTAATAACATTCGAATATTCTTAATAGTAACATCTAAAACTACTCAAGTATATAAAATATGCAATATACTAATACTATCACAAAACAGGATTTAAACACAATTTTTACTACGAATACTACACTATGGCAAAATTAAATGAGGGTCTCAAATTTGTCACAAAAAACTCTTATTGTGGCTAGAATTTGACAAATCATAAAAGCAATGCCCAACGACGATACTTTTTCGTGGCTATTTTATGTTAGCCACAGTTTTTTCAAACAAATTAAAGATCGTGTTTGTTATAGTGTAGCACGATATGAGTATGTAAGGTATGTATGATGAAAATTCTAAATATATAATAATGTCATCCAAAAAATTACTTAAAGGGTGTGTGTGGTTCAAAGATTAAATTTTATTACTAGGAATGTCATTCCTAGGAATATAATGTCTAGGAATAAGATTACTTGGAATATAAGATACCTATGTTTGTTTATAAAATTTAATATTTTGGAATGTTGTAATATCCTAGGGATGAATAAATTTTTGTTTGGTTGAGTTTAAATTTCTTGGTCATATTATGTAATATGTCAAAATTACCCTTATTCATTCAAATTAAAATATTAATGACTAAAAAATAAATATAAAGCTAATTAAATATTATTTTTTTTACATTGATTTTTTTTAATTTACAAAATATCTCTAATAATAAATTTACTAAAATATCCCTAATAATAAATATGTTTAGCTAAATTATTATTAATTCTAATTTTTTTAGAATTTACTAAAATACCCCTAATATCAAATATTTTAGCTAAATTGTTTATTGATTCTAATTTTTTAAATTTATTAAATACCCTTAATACTAAATATGTTCAAATAAATTATTCTTGATTTTATTTTTAGAATTTACTTAAATACCCTAATATCAAATATGTTTAACTAAAATTATTATTGATTCTAAATTTTTTAAATTATTAAATATTCTTAATATCAAATAATTATTATTAAATAATTATTACTAACTATTCCTAATATTCCTATTATTATTGATTCTAATTTTTTTAAAAAATTTACTTAAATACTCCCAATATCAAATATATTAAATAAAATTATTTTTATTCTAATTTTTTTTTAAAATTTACTAAAATATCCCAATATCAAATATCTTTAGTTAAATTATTATTGATTCCAAAATTTCACTTAATACAATATGTTTAATTAAAATTATTACTTTTTTACATTTTGAATTTACAAAAATACTTCTAATAAAAATTTACTAAAATGCCCTTAAAAAATAGGTTTAATTAAAATTATTATCGATTCTAATCTTTTTAAATTTACTAAAATACCCTTAATAACAAATATCTTTAATTAAATTAACATTATCACAATTAAATTTACTAAAAAAGCATTACTATTATCCAAATAAAATTACAAAGAAGTCTCAAAAGTAAAAATTACTTGCACTAATAAGCATACATGCACAACTCTTGTACAAGAACGCAACCACATCAATAAAATGAAATCAATGTTACAATAGACAGCCTTATACATAGAAAAATGAACATAATTATCGTGTATGATGTCTTCTCCTCCATTGGTTCCACATTTCTTGTGCAAGTTGATCCCTCCATCTACCCCAAGCATCGCTCGTCTCAATATGGTGGATCGTCCCCCCATCTACTCCAAGCATATTTTGATCTACTATCTCATCAATAGGATCCACAACCATCACTCTTCTAATGTGATATGCAAAAGGCAACATGCAGTTATAATTCTTCCTTGAGTTTTAATAGGATAAAATGACCTTCCTCTTAAAATTCCCCATCTTGCTTTCAATACTCCAAATGCCCTTTCAATGACATTTCTAGCTTGTGAGTGTTTCATATTAAAAAGTTCTTGGGCCGTACTAGGTTGATTATGTTTAAACTCACTCAAATGATATTTTTGTCCTCTATAAGGTGCCAAAATCCTTCACAATTCATGTATCCAGCATCACATAAGTAATAATGACCTAGTGTGACATACACAATTGAACAAAATTAATGAAGATCAAATGGTTACTTTGATAACATATTAAAGTCTCGATAAAATACCTTGGGGAACACTAAACCCATTGCGAATAGTGCATCTCGCAATACCCTAGAATCCGCAGCTGAACCCTCCCAACCCGCCAGTACGTAGATAAATTGCATATCGGGAGCAACCACTCCAAGCACATTGGTTGTTATGTCACCTTTTCTGTTTCGATATCTAGGCTTATCAGCCTCAAGGACATTGACTTTGATATGAGTACCATCTAAAGCTCCTAGGCAATCCTAAAATCCAAAAAAGATCAATTAACTCAATCCTAAAGAACACCAACCATATGAGATTTAATAACATTAGCAAGATAAATTACCTTGAACCATTTCCATCGTTCATCCATTTTATCCTGGCTAAATGGTTGAGGTTTCTCAGTAAGAGATTATGACATCTCAAAATAGCAAGCAATACATCATTAAATCGCCTACTAATTGTTTCTTCAGATCTCACAAATGTCTCTTTATTACTCTAATTTGACGTCATGTGCTATAATATGTAAAAACATGGCAACCATTTCTTCAACACCCATATTCCTACTTGGTTCTAACCTTCCATCCCTTTTAAGCATGTTACACAATGCATGAAAGGCACATCTATCCATTCTTGTGTTTTCTATACATGCTAGATCACTAAAATAAATAATCCTATCAACACTAACATCTCTTATTACTTGCCTACTATAACTATCATTCCATTTTCTTTTCTTTTCTTCAATTGCAATATAATCAAAACATAGCAATTATCAACAACTTAACCATAGGTCATTCATTAATTCGAAATGTAAAATCAAGCAGGCAATAACATCTCTTCTGTTTAGGATCCATTCTGCAAAAAAATCAAGCAGGACCAGTTTAGGAATATAAATAACTTTTCTTTTCTTTTCTTTCTGGTAGCAATATCAATGCAGTGGGAAACAACCAGAAAGACAAGTTTAGGATTATATATATAATATAAGAATATGATATATAAATATTTTTATTTCAAAGTTTAATTTTGTCCAAATGGATGGTGCACACAAGCTACATAAGAAACCATGCTCAATTTATGTGAATAATGAAGAAGTACCAGCAACTCTTGTAGTTAAACACAAAGAGATAATGCTAATAATAATAATAATATAAATTATGATAATGCGAATAGGACAAGTTGAAAAACTTTGGGGTAGTGTGATTTGGTCAACCCCCGCTAGTCAATTGAAATATAAATCAAACTTTTGACGTTTTGTGGTTAGAGAATAGATACAGTTGTTGTAGTTGGCCACGATTTAAAATTTGTGAATGATAGTTTGGTCAATCAAGGAACTATAAGACTATAATATTGACACTATATATTGTGATGCCCCTCTTGGACACCCGGCCTTAACTTTCTCTGGCCTTAAAAAAAAATTTGCCACCTAATGAGAGCAGAGAGATTATAACTGCATTCATTACAGATAACTGGGTTCACAATATGTTCTTCAAGCTTCTTGTATTGTTCGTTGTATTATTCTTAGCTAATTTTTGGCACAATGATATGGATAATGCATTCAAACCATATCATAGGATATAATGGTCCAGATTTACATCCTTTTTTATTTTATTTTTCAGTAGAGCATGACAACAAATGCTGCCGACTAAGTATATAGATACAAGATTGCTGATAATTCAGATAAAGGCTATATGATTCTACTTTGATTAGGTAGGATCATTGTATTTTTATAGTAGTGAAAGATGTTAACATACTCTATCTTATATATAAAGGAAAAAAAGATATATTAATTATTAAAAAAGATTGTATGCTGACTGCTCCAGTGAATCAAATTAAGGTCTTAGGATGGGCAATAAAGACATTGTACAAATATGAAGAGAAAAATGCAATGGCAACACTCATGTTGAAATATGTCACACCCCAAAGGAAACATATGATTAGTAAAACCAGGTTAGAGTTTTCTTAGTAAAAAGAAGAGAGGCACTGGGTACATGGGAATAGGTCTAAAACAGTATCTGCAACCCTCTTTTCACCAAAAGTTACTACTTACTAAAATAAAGAACACAGGATACATGAGACAAAATACTAACTTAGTAAGTGCAAACTCTCTATTCACCAAAAGTTACTTACTACTACCTGATAATTATATTTCTTCTTTTAGCTATGCTGTAACTTGGACAAATAACAAATAGCTATGCTGTAACTTGGACAAATAACAAATATTATGTAAGATTCAAGAAAGAAACATTAACAAATTCAAATCCACTAGTTTTCTCACTTGTATATCTTTAGCTTCCTTGGCTTTCTCACTGGTGTGCTCAATGAGGTTTGGATGTCTAGGAGTAATGATAGTATATGTAGCAGATCTGTTCAGCAAAAGAGAGGAAATAAATTGAACCTATCTATGAACTAGTAGCAAATTCAAACAGCAAATTCTATATCATCATTTAATTTTAATGAAAGGTAATATCCAATAAATTGAATGCTGCAGACATGCTTTATACAAATTAGAGAACTTCAATTCTAATCCAAAACAGCTTGAAGTTTGATTGTAGGATATCAGCAAAAGAGAATCAAAAGCATCATAGTTAAATAGAACACAAGTAAAAGAATGCAAAAGCATAATAGTTAAATTGAGTTGATTAAATTCAAGTTCAGCTAACAAAATTGTAATGAAACAAAATTATCTTTTTTTAGGTCTCAGTGACATAATTGCAAATATCTGGCAGAGTAAAAGAATTGCAAGCAATTTTGGTTCTTGAAAAACAATGAAAAACAGCAAACACATGACTAGGTTATGTGCTCCAAAACTCAATCACCAATTCACCATCTAACCTTCATTTTCTCCCCTTAAATTTCAAACACCACAAACTTAAAAGCACTCACTGTGGAAAACAATTTTCAACTTGTGACCTTATGCAAACTTAACAACGATGTTAACTACCTCATATCAGTGTCATCATCAAATCATCATAAATTTGGTATCAAAACATCGTAATCATCAACTTACATACCTTATTCAGAGGGTAGCCCCTGTTTCCAGCATCAATAGCAACTAATTTGCTCTTAGTTAGTATCCCCTGCAACCAACAGAAGAAAGTGAGAGAGGGCAAGAGAGAGAGAGATCGAAAGAGAGAGAGATCGAAAGTGAAAGAGAGACAGAGGGAGAGAGAGAACCGTATGCGAAGCACTGGAGAAACGGTGGCAAAGCTTCCTCGTCGACGGCGAACTCGACACCAAGCAAGAGACTGATGGAGGAGAGAGACCAAACGCGAGCACGCGACGCGGAGGATCCGGCTAGAGGCGCGGCAGCGACGACGGCAAGCATACAGTGGCGGTGAACCGACGTGAGCTGCGATGATGGAACACGAACGCAAACGAAGGATTGAAGTGAATTTTCTTCTAGAATAAGGTGAGGGGTGGTCGTGCAAACTCAAATCGGCGGCGAGACGGTGCTAACACTAGTGGAGCCTCCATGAATTTGGGGAAGAAGCTCGGCTAGGTTTTAGTTTCGATGAAATTGGGGCTCTGCTAGGGTTTGGGTTTCTGATGAAATGAGAAGTAAAAATCTGAGAAGAAGTGTTGGAGTGAAATTGATAAGGGCATTTTGGTCTTTTCACTTTATTATACACATTCCATTCCCATTGGAATGAAAGATAACCAGGGGAGAGATGGGAATGAAATGGATTGGATTTTAATTCCAAGGAATAAAACATACCCGAGAATAATTTTTTATATCTTGAACCAAACATGAGAATAAAATATTCCCATCTCAAAATTCCTGGAAATATATTTGTATTCCCTCCAACCACACACACCCAAAAAGTTTTACCCAAGTTATAATACTAGTACATGTGATGATCATAGAAAGTATAAACATCTTTTGAATGCAAAAGCTGAAAATGTAATTTTTGATGTGAACGAGGATAATGAATTAAAAAAAATATATTACAAAATACTTAATGATCAGAGTGTAAAATAAGAAGTAACTTTTTTTTTTTTTTAATTAAAGTGGTGTCTATACGCATCAGGTTATGTAAATAGAATGTTAGACACTCTATTTATTAATTGAAAAAGTGTAGATAATAATTTTGAGTCAATAAAAACTAAAAATTATTTTGAAAAAGTGTAGATAATAATTGAAAAAGTGTCCTATGAACTCGTCTATCATAAAAATTAAAAAAAAAAAATCATTTTGAGTCAATAAAAAATAGAATTTTGTAGTATAATTTTATGAAAGAAATAATTGAGCCAACCTACTATGATTGGAATGGTTTTTTGATGGTTCAAGCCTGGCTTATATATAAGTAGTTTTATTTTTTTGGTAATTTATAAGTATGCTTTTATATTTGTCCAAATCTACTAATTATATCTTAAAGTTCAAAGCCCTTAATGGGCTACCTGAATTTGTCACACCCCTATTCAGGGAAGGCATTAGAACAAAATGAAGAGGTTTTGGGCCTATCTTTGTTCAGAAGGAATTTTTGTCTTTTTGACTAGAACCACACTGAGGACCCAAATTCTACTTCAAAGATATTTGTTTTGGTGCATTTACTAAATATTTTTCCAACCTATTCACCTCTCAACCATTTAGTGATACTAAATTGACAAAAACGTCTCTAATTATTAGTGACACATAATTTATTTAGCTTAATATAATTATACTTTTTTTCAAATAAATTTGACTCAATATTTTTCAGTGAATCTTTTAATTGCTCTAAAAAATTACGACAAATTGAATTAAATCAGACGGCTTAAACCCTCTCAATTTAATTTGAACCAAAAAAAAAAAAAAAAAGTTAATGACATTCCGTTCTTACATTAAACGGTGATTTGAATGGTAGCTAAAGATAGGAATCCACCTCGAGAAACTCTATTACCATTCCCCATTCTGAGAGATAAATCAGGATTTTTTATTTAAATAAATAAAATAAAAGCATTAATTATCGAAATAAATAAATTTAAAAATATTTATTGATTTGTGTTGTTTACGTATTTCGTTTACAGTGTAAACAAGATAAGACCGAACGGCGCCTATAAGTATAAGTTGTTTACAGTCTGTTTCTGAACCCCACTTTGATCTAGTCAAACTTTTTCTCCCCTCTTTTAACCGTTTTCTACCATATTTGAATTCGATACGGTGATGGCACGCTAGGCGGGGCACGATGGGGACATTAACATACTGAATGAGACCTCCCATTACGCCGGGACAGTCGACTTTGAGGTTAGTCGCGTTATGTTCGGTTAATCTAAGTATGTGGACATTGTTAGGGTGGTCTCGTAGTGACAAACACTGAGTAAAATGCTTTAGGGGTTGGACTGTATGATGAATTTAGAATAGTATTTGCATGTGTAAGATTTGTTTGACTTAATTAGGATTTACTTACCAACATAAGTAATTTAGAGATAGCTGTAGAGTAGACACATGGTAGTATGTTCCTAAGTAGTAGTAGTACTTTGTTCTTAAGTAAAGTAGAAAAATGTATTATTATCTCTTTATAGGTTAAAAACTTATTTTTGCATTCTATAGAGGCCTCGCCTTCTATTGCCCCGACGAGTCAGCCATACCCTTCCTCCATCGGACGCCATCGTCCCGTATCTGGCTGAGGCCGGATTCGGCGATACAGTGCCGCTCAGGGACTTCACATTTGACAATTTCCTGATTTCGGCACTCGTGCAGCAATGGTGTCCGGAAACGCACTCGTTTCATCTCCCGTGGGGTGAGGTGACTATCACCCTATAGGATGTGGCGTACCACCTGGGCCTATGTGCACACGAGAACCCCGTTGGGGGGTGCCTGTGTGACTTTGGTAGGTGGTACAACACGGAGACGTGGGCCATGGTGGAGCAGCTCTGGTGCACGAAATTGTGATCACTACTCTTCACAACTCAAATAATCCCTAGTAATGCCCCAAAGACTTGGTGCTCAATACCATGGCATAAACACAACTTCGCACAACTAACCAGCAAGTGCACTGGGTCGTCCAAGTAATAAACCTTACGTGAGTAAGGGTCGATCCCACGGAGATTGTTGGTATGAAGCAAGCTATGGTCACCTTGTAAATCTTAGTCAGGCAGACTCAAATGGGTATAGATGATGAATAAAACATAAAGATAAAGATAGAGATACTTATGTAAATCATTGGTGAGAACTTCAGATAAGCGAATGGAGATGCTTTGTCCCTTCCGTCTCTCTGCTTTCCTACTGTCTTCATCCAATCCTTCTTACTCCTTTCCATGGCAAGCTGTATGCAAGGGTTTCACCGTTGTCAGTGGCTACCTCCTATCCTCTCAGTGGAAATGTTCAACGCACCCTGTCACGGCACGGCTATCCAGCTGTCGGTTCTCGATCATGTCGGAATAGAATCCAGTGATTCTTTTGCGTCTGTCACTAACGCCCCACAATCGCGAGTTTGAAGCTTGTCACAGTCATTCAATCATTGAATCCTACTCAGAATACCACAGACAAGGTTTAGACCTTCCGGATTCTCTTGAATGCCGCCATCAATTCTAGCTTATACCACGAAGACTCTGATCTCACGGAATGGCTGGCTCGGTTGTCAGGCGAGCGCTCGGTTGTCAGGCGATCAACCATGCGTCGTGTATCAGGAATCCAAGAGATATCCACCCAATCTAAGGTAGAACGGAGGTGGTTGTCAGTCACACGTTCATAGGTGAGAATGATGATGAGTGTCACGGATCATCATATTCCTCAAGTTGAAGAACAAGTGATATCTTGGAATAAGAACAAGCTGAATTGAATAGAAGAACAATAGTAATTGCATTAATACTCGAGGTACAGCAGAGCTCCACACCTTAATCTATGGTGTGTAGAAACTCCACCGTTGAAAATACATAAGAACAAGGTCTAGGCATGGCCGTGAGGCCAGCCCCCGGTGATCAAAAGATCTGATCTAAGAACTAGATGTCCAAAGATGAAAATACAATAGTAAAAGGTCCTATTTATAGGGAACTATTAGCTTAAGAATTACAAAGATGAGTAAATGACATAAAAATCCACTTTCGGGCCCACTTGATGTGTGTTTGGGCTGAGCATTGAAGCATTTTCGTGTAGAGACTCTTCTTGGAGTTAAACGCCAGCTTTTGTGCCAGTTTGGGCGTTTAACTCCCACTTTGGTGCCAGTTCCGGCGTTTAACGCTGGGAATTCTGAAGGTGACTTTGAACGCCGGTTTGGGCCATCAAATCTTGGGCAAAGTATGGACTATCATATATTGCTGGAAAGCCCAGGATGTCTAATTTCCAACGCCGTTGAGAGCGCGCCAATTGGGCTTCTGTAGCTCCAGAAAATCCACTTCGAGTACAGGGAGGTCAGAATCCAACAGCATCTGCAGTCCTTTTCAGTCTCTGAATCAGATTTTTGCTCAGGTCCCTCAATTTCAGCCAGAAAATACCTGAAATCACAGAAAAACACACAAACTCATAGTAAAGTCCAGAAAAGTGAATTTTAACTAAAAACTAATAAAAATATACTAAAAACTAACTAAATCCTACTAGAAACATACTAAAAACAATGCCAAAAAGCGTACAAATTATCCGCTCATCACAACACCAAACTTAAATTGTTGCTTGTCCTCAAGCAACTGAAAATCAAATAAGATAAAAAGAAGAGAATATGCAATGAATTCCAAAAACATCTATGAAGATCAGTATTAATTAGATGAGCGGGGCTTTTAGCTTTTTGCCTCTGAACAGTTTTGGCATCTCACTCTATCCCTTGAAATTCAGAATGATTGGCTTCTTTAGAAACTCAGAATCCAGATAGTGTTATTGATTCTCCTAGTTAAGTATGATGATTCTTGAACACAGCTACTTTATGAGTCTTGACCGTGGCCCAAAGCACTCTGTCTTCCAGTATTACCACCGGATACATACATGCCACAGACACATAATTGGGTGAACCTTTTCAGATTGTGACTCAGCTTTGCTAGAGTCCCCAATTAGAGGTGTCCAGGGTTCTTAAGCACACTCTTTTTGCCTTGGATCACAACTTTATTTCTTTCTTTTTCTTTCTTTTTCTCTTTATCCCTTTTTTCGTTTTTTTTTTCGCTTCTTCTCTCTTTTTTTTCTTTTTTTTTTTGTATTCACTGCTTTTTCTTGCTTCAAGAATCATTTTTATGATTTTTCAGATCCTCAGTAACATGTCTCCTTTTTTATCATTCTTTCAAGAGCCAACATTCATGAACCACAAATTCAAAAGACATATGCACTGTTTAAGCATACATTCAGAGAACAAAAGTATTGCCACCACATCAAAATAATTAATCTATTATAAAATTTAAAATTCATGCAATTCTTCTCTTTTTCAATTAAGAACATTTTTCATTTAAGAGAGGTGATGGATTCATAGGACATTCATAACTTTAAGGCATAGACACTAAGACACTAATGATCATAAGACACAAACATAGATAAACATAAGCATTAATTTTCGAAAAACAGAAAAATAAAGAACAAAGAAATTAAAGAACGGGTCCACCTTAGTGATGGCGGCTTGTTCTTCCTCTTAAAGATCTTATGGAGTGCTTGAGCTCCTCAATGTCTCTTCCTTGTCTTTGTTGCTCCTCTCTCATGATTCTTTGATCTTCTCTAATTTCATGGAGGAGGATGGAATGTTCTTGGTGCTCCACCCTTAGTTGTCCCATGTTGGAACTCAATTCTCCTAGGGAGGTGCTGATTTGCTCCCGATAGTTTTGTGGAGGAAAGTGCATCCCTTGAGGCATCTCAGGGATTTCATGATGAGTGGGATCTCTTGTTTGCTCCATCCTTTTCTTAGTGATGGGCTTGTCCTCATCAATGAGGATGTCTCCTTCTATGTCAACTCCAACTGAATAACAGAGGTGACAAATGAGATGAGGAAAGGCTAACCATGCCAAGGTAGAGGACTTGTCCGCCACCTTATAGAGTTCTTGGGCTATAACCTCATGAACTTCCACTTCCTCTCCAATCATGATACTATGAATCATGATGGCCCGGTCTAGAGTAACTTCGGACCGGTTGCTAGTGGGAATGATTGAGCGTTGGATAAACTCCAACCATCCTCTAGCCACGGGCTTGAGGTCGTGCCTTCTCAGTTGAACCGGCTTCCCTCTTGAATCTCTCTTCCATTGGGCGCCCTCTTCACAAATGTCAGTGAGGACTTGGTCCAACCTTTGATCAAAGTTGACCCTTCTAGTATAGGGATGTTCATCTCCTTGCATCATGGGCAAGTTGAATGCTAACCTTACATTTTCCGGACTAAAATCTAAGTATTTCCCCCGAACCATTGTAAGCTAATTCTTTGGGTCCGGGTTCATACTTTGATCATGGTTCTTGGTGATCCATGCATTGGTATAGAACTCTTGAACCATCAAGATTCTGACTTGTTGAATAGGGTTGGTAAGAACTTCCCAACCTCTTCTTCGGATCTCATGTCGGATCTCCGGATATTCACTCTTTTTGAGTTTGAAAGGGACCTCGGGGATCACCTTCTTCAAGGCCACAACTTCATAGAAGTGGTCTTGATGCACCCTTGAGATGAATCTCTCCATCTTCCATGACTCGGAGGAGGAGGCTTTTGCCTTCCCTTTCCTCTTTCTAGAGGTTTCTCCGGCCTTGGATGCCATAAATGGTTATGGAAAAACAAAAAGCAATGCTTTTACCACACCAAACTTAAAAGGTTTGCTCGTCCTCGAGCAAAAGAAGAAAGAAGAGAGTAGAAGAAGAAGAAATGGAGAAGAGGGAGATGGCTTTGTGGTTCGGCCAAAGGGGGGAGAAGTAGTGTTTAGTGTGTGTGAAAATGAATGAGTGAAGATGGGTTTATATAGGGGTGAAGGGAGGGGTAGGGTTCGGCCATTATGGGTGGGTTTGGGAGGGAAAGTGGTTTGAATTTGAATGGTGAGGTAGGTGGGGTTTTATGAAGGATGGATGTGAGTGGTGAAGAGAAAGATGGGATTTGATAGGTGAAGGGTTTTTGGGGAAGAGTGGTTGAGGTGATTGGTGAATGGGTGAAGAAGAGAGAGGGTGGTGGGGTAGGTGGGGATCCTGTGGGGTCCACAGATCCTGAGGTGTCAAGGAAAATTCAACCCTGCACCAAGTGTTGTGCAAAAATGCACCCTTTGCCAATTCTGGCGTTAAACGCCGGGCTGGTGCCCATTTCTGGCGTTAAACACCCAGAATGGTGCCAGACTGGGCGTTAAACGCCCATCTGTTAGCTTCACTGGCGTTTAAACGCCAGCAAGTTCTCCTCCAGGGTGTGCTATTTTTCTTTCTGTTTTTCATTCTGTTTTTGCTTTTTCAATTGATTTTGTGACTTCTCATGATCATCAACCTACAGAAAACATAAAATAACAAAGGAAAATAGATAAAATATAACATTGGGTTGCCTCCCAACAAGCGCTTCTTTAATGTCAGTAGCTTGATAGAGGGCTCTCATGGAGCCTCACAGATACTCAGAGCAATGTTGGAACCTCCCAACACCAAACTTAGAGTTTGAATGTGGGGGTTCAACACCAAACTTAGAATTTGGTTGTGGCCTCCCAACACCAAACTTAGAGTTTGACTGTGGGGGCTCTGTTTGACTCTGTTTTGAGAGAAGCTCTTCATGCTTCCTCTCCATGGTGACAGAGGGATATCCTTGAGCCTTAAACATAAAGGATTCCTCATTCACTTGAATGATCAGTTCACCTCTATCAACATCAATCACAACTTTTGTTGTGGCTAGGAAGGGTCTGCCAAGGATGATGGATTCATCAATGCACTTTCCAGTCTCTAGGACTATGAAATCAGCAGGGATGTAATGGCCTTCAATCTTCACCAAAACATCCTCTACAAGTCCATAAGCTTGTTTTCTTGAGTTGTCTGCCATCTCTAGTGAGATTTTTACAGCTTGCACCTCAAAGATCCCTAGCTTCTCCATTACAGAGAGAGGCATGAGGTTTACACTTGACCCTAAGTCACACAGAGCCTTCTTGAAGGTCATGGTGCCTATGGTACAAGGTATTGAAAACTTCCCAGGATCTTATCTCTTTTGAGGTAATCTCTGCCTAGACAAGTCATCCAGTTCTTTGGTGAGCAAAGGGGGTTCGTTCTCCCAAGTCTCATTACCAAATAACTTGTCATTTAGCTTCATGATTGCTCCAAGGTATTTAGCAACTTGCTCTTCAGTGATATATTCATCCTCTTCAGAGGAAGAATACTCATCAGGGCTCATGAATGGCAAAAGTAAATCCAATGGAATCTCTATGGTCTCAGTGTGAGACTCAGATTCCCATGGTTCCTCATTAGGGAACTCATTGGAGGCCAGTGGACGTCCATTGAGGTCTTTCTCAGTGGCGCTCACTGCCTCTTCCTCCTCTCCAAATTCGGCCATATTGATGGCCTTGCACTCTCCTTTTGGATTTTTTTCTGTATTGCTTGGAAGAGTACTAGGAGGGAGTTCAAAAATTTTCTTGCTCAGCTGTCCCACTTGTGCCTCCAAGTTTCTAATGGAGGACCTTGTTTCAGTCATGAAACTTTGAGTGGTTTTGATTAGATCAGAGACCATGGTTGCTAAGTCAGAGTGGTTCTGCTTAGAATTCTCTATCTGTTGCTGAGAAGATGATGGAAAAGGCTTGCCATTGCTAAACCTGTTTCTTCCACCATTATTGTTGTTGAAACCTTGTTGAGGTCTCTGTTGATCCTTCCATGAGAGGTTTGGATGATTTCTCCATGAAGAATTATGGGTGTTTCCATAGGGTTCTCCCATGTAATTCACCTCTTCCATTGAAGGGTTCTCAGGATCATACGCTTATTCTTCAGATGAAGCATCCCTAGTACTGCCTGGTGCATTTTGCATTCCAGACAGACTTTGAGAAATCAAATTGACTTGCTGAGTCAATATCTTGTTCTGAGCCAATATGGCATTCAGAGTGTCAATCTCAAGAACTCCTTTCTTCTGATTTGTCCCATTGTTCACAGGATTCCTTTCAGAAGTGTACATGAATTGGTTATTTGCAACCATTTCAATGAGCTCTTGAGCTTCAGTAGGTGTCTTCTTCAGATGAAGAGATCCTCCAGCAGAGCTATCCAAGGACATCTTGGACAGTTCAGATAGACCATCATAGAAAATACCTATGATGCTCCATTCAGAAAGCATGTCAGAGGGACACTTTCTGATTAATTGTTTGTATCTTTCCCAAGCTTCATAGAGGGATTCTCCTTCCTTCTGTCTGAAGGTTTGGACTTCCACTCTAAGCTTACTCAATTTTTTAGGTGGAAAGAACTTTGCCAAGAAGGCATTGACTAGCTTTTCCCAAGAGTTCAGGCTTTCTTTAGGTTGTGAATCCAACCATATCCTAGCTCTGTCTCTTACAGCAAAAGGGAATAGCATAAGTCTGTAGACCTCAGGGTCAACCCCATTAGTCTTGATTGTGTCACAGATTTACAAGAATTCAGCTAAGAACTGATGAGGATCTTCCAATGGAAGTCCATGGAACTTGCAATTCTGTTGCATTAGAGAAACTAATTGAGGCTTAAGCTCAAAGTTGTTTGCTCCAATGGCAGGGATAGAGATGCTTCTCCCATAGAAGTCGGGAATAGGTGCAGTAAAGTCACCCAGCACCTTCCTTGCATTGTTGGCATTGTTGTTGTTTTCGGCTGCCATAGGTTCTTCTTCTTTGAAGAATTCTGTTAGGTCCTCTACAGAGAGTTGTGCTTTAGCTTCTCTTAGCTTTCGCTTCAAGGTCCTTTTAGGTTCAGGGTCAGCTTCAACAAGAATGCCTTTGTCTTTGCTCCTGCTCATATGAAAGAGAAGAGAACAAGAAAATGTGGAATCCTCTATGTCACAGTATAGAGATTCCTTGAGGTGTCAGAGGGACAGAAAAATAGAAGAAAGAGGTAGAAGAATTCGAACTTAGTGAGATAGAGTTCGAATTGTGCATTGAGGAGGAGTGTCACTCCATAAATAGAAGGATGTGAGAAGAGAGGAAGAGTTTTTCGAAAATTAAGTTAAAAAGATTTTAAAAATTTTTTTGAAAAACTTGAATTGATTTTCGAAAACTAAAAGTGGAAAAGAAATCAAGTGATTTTTGAAAAAGATTTTGAAATTAGAAATCAAAAAGATATGATTGAAAATTATTTTGAAAAATATATGATTTGAAAAATAATTTTAAAAAGATTTGATTTTAAAAATTAATGACTTGCCTAACAAGAAAAGATATGATTCAAACATTAAACCTTTCTCAACAGAAAAGGCAACATACTTGAAATATTGAATCAAATCATTAATTGATAGCAAGCATTTTTTGAAAAAGGAAAGAAATTGATTTTGAAAACATTTGATTGAAAAGATATGATTTGAAAAAGATTTGATTTTGAAAAACTTTGAAAACTTGAAAAAAATTGAATTAAAAACAGAATCTTCCCTCTTGTGTCATCCTGGCGTTAAACGCCCAGAATGGTATCCATTCTGGCGTTTAACGCCCAAAATGCTACTTTTTTGGGCGTTAAACGCCCAGCCAGGCACCCTGGCTGGCGTTTAAACGCCAGTCTGTCCTTCTTCACTGGGCGTTTTGAACGCCCAGCTTTTTCTGTGTAATTCCTCTGCTGCATGTACTGAATCTTCAGTTCCCTGTACTATTGACTTGAAAACAGAACCAAGATCAAATAAACAATGCATGCAAGACACCAAACTTAATATGAGACTCTGGACTCAAACAAGAAACATAAAATATTTTTGGTTTTTATGATTTTGTAATTTTTTTTTTGGATTTTTCGAAAATTAAGTGGAAAAGAAAAATAAAGGTTTCAGAATTCTTAATGAGAATTCCAGAAATCATTGCAATGCTAGTCTAAGACTCCGGTCCAGGAATTAGACATGGCTTCACAGCCAGCCAAGCTTTCGAAGAAAGCTCCGGTCTAAAACACTAGACATGGCCAATGGCCAGCCAAGCCTCAGCAGATCATTGCTCCAACAGCAAGATTGATAGAAATCAACAAGCTCTTGTGATGATAAGTTGAAAACTCGGTCCAATAAGATTAGACATGGCTTCACAGCCAGACAGATTTCAACAGATCATCATGAAACTCTAGAATTCATCCTTAAAGAACTCTGAAGAAAAATGCCTAATCTAAGCAACAAGATGAACCATCAGTTGTCCATACTCGAAACAATCCCCGGCAACGGCGCCAAAAACTTGACGTGCGAAATCGTGATCACTACTCTTCACAACTCAAATAATCCCTAGTAATGGCCCCAAAGACTTGGTGCTCAATACCATGGCATAAACACAACTTCGCACAACTAACCAGCAAGTGCACTGGGTCGTCCAAGTAATAAACCTTACGTGAGTAAGGGTCGATCCCACGGAGATTATTGGTATGAAGCAAGCTATGGTCACCTTGTAAATCTTAGTCAGGCAGACTCGAATGGGTATAGATGATGAATAAAACATAAAGATAAAGATAGAGATACTTATGTAAATCATTGGTGAGAACTTCAGATAAGCGAATGGAGATGCTTTGTCCCTTCCGTCTCTCTGCTTTCCTACTGTCTTCATCCAATCCTTCTTACTCCTTTCCATGGCAAGCTGTATGCAAGGGTTTCACCGTTGTCAGTGGCTACCTCCTATCCTCTCAGTGGAAATGTTCAACACACCCTGTCACGGCACGGCTATCCAGCTGTCGGTTCTCGATCATGTCGGAATAGAATCCAGTGATTCTTTTGCGTCTGTCACTAACGCCCCACAATCGCGAGTTTGAAGCTTGTCACAGTCATTCAATCATTGAATCCTACTCAGAATACCACAGACAAGGTTTAGACCTTCCGGATTCTCTTGAATGCCGCCATCAATTCTGGCTTATACCACGAAAACTCTGATCTCACGGAATGGCTGGTTCGGTTGTCAGGCGAGCGCTCGGTTATCAGGCGATCAACCATGCGTCGTGTATCAGGAATCCAAGAGATATCCACCCAATCTAAGGTAGAACGGAGGTGGTTGTCAGTCACACGTTCATAGGTGAGAATGATGATGAGTGTCACGGATCATCATATTCCTCAAGTTGAAGAACAAGTGATATCTTGGAATAAGAACAAGCTGAATTGAATAGAAGAACAATAGTAATTGCATTAATACTCGAGGTACAGCAGAGCTCCACACCTTAATCTATGGTGTGTAGAAACTCCACCGTTGAAAATACATAAGAACAAGGTCTAGGCATGGCCGTGAGGCCAGCCCCCGGTGATCAAAAGATCTGATCTAAGAACTAGATGTCCAAAGATGAAAATACAATAGTAAAAGGTCCTATTTATAGGGAACTA
Organism: Arachis stenosperma; assembly: GCF_014773155.1. NCBI lineage: Eukaryota > Viridiplantae > Streptophyta > Magnoliopsida > Fabales > Fabaceae > Arachis > Arachis stenosperma. Next base: position 76,410,482 of record NC_080383.1, read on the forward strand.
TTAGCTTAAGAATTACAAAGATGAGTAAATGACATAAAAATCCACTTCCGGGCCCACTTGGTGTGTGTTTGGACTGAGCATTGAAGCATTTTCGTGTAGAGACTCTTCTTGGAGTTAAACGCCAGCTTTTGTGCCAGTTTGGGCGTTTAACTCCCACTTTGGTGCCAGTTCCGGCGTTTAACGCTGGGAATTCTGAAGGTGACTTTGAACGCCGGTTTGGGCCATCAAATCTTGGGAAAAGTATAAACTATCATATATTGCTGGAAAGCCCAAGATGTCTACTTTCCAACGCCATTGAGAGCGCGCCAATTGGGCTTCTGTAGCTCCAGAAAATCCACTTCGAGTGCAGGGAGGTCAGAATCCAACAGCATCTGCAGTCCTTTTCAGTCTCTGAATCAGATTTTGGCTCAGGTCCCTCAATTTCAGCCAGAAAATACCTGAAATCACAGAAAAATACACAAACTCATATTAAAGTCCAGAAAAGTAAATTTTAACTAAAAACTAATAAAAATATACTAAAAACTAACTAAATCCTACTAGAAACATACTAAAAACAATGCCAAAAAGCGTACAAATTATCCGCTCATCAAGCTCCTTAGTGCCAGTCCTCCGGTGGCGGTACAACAGGCGGTGCAGATGAAGGAATCGTTCACGCTGAAGCTGGTTTGGTTGCATGATCGTGTTCACCAGATACCCCCGACCGATGATCCTGAAACCCTCCGACAGTATGTCCGATGCTACATTATGTTACTGATCGGAGGGTATCTGTTGACAGACAAGTCCAACAACATGGTGCGCGTACGGTGGCTACTACTTCTCTGGGACTTCACGGAGTGCAGGGCGTTATCGTGGGGCTCTACTGTGCTGGCTTGGACTTACCAGTCACTCTGTATGGTGGCACAACGTGGCATCACAGACATCGCCAGTTGCACTCCGCTGCTGATTAGTTGGATTTACCAGAGATTTTTTCAGTGGTGTCCACAAGATAGAGGAGTCTACCAGTACCCGCTAGCTACGAGGTAACCAAATATTACTTTTTCATTTCGCTTTAAACATTGTTGTTAATTTGCATGGCTTGTTACTTAATGAATTGTGTATATCCTTGTTACTTTCAGGTTGGTTGGATTGCAGCAGCAGAGTAGGGATCAGCACCAGGCCAGGGTGCTGTACTATAGGGTCTCGATCGACCGGTTACGGTTCGTTGAGGTTAGTCATGAAAATAAATATTTTGTTATTTCCTTCTACTTATTGTTTTGTAATACTTGTAATTTTGTTACATGTTTTTTAATTCAATTTTCATGGAGGGTGTACGATAACCTTGCGCTTCAGGCCCTGTGCTCGCATTAGTTATGTGAGGAGGAGGAGTGGGGTACATGGTTGTTGGCCGTTTTGATAGTCTGCTTTAACATTGTCCGATTTCACCATGTCGATCGGGTGAAACGGCAGTTCAATGGGGAGCAGCCAGTGCCAGGGATTCTAGTGAATCTTGACAGGTATGAACGTGGTTAATTTCTTCAAAGTTATACGTTGCTTATTGTTTGTTGCGCTGAAAGTGATACTATTTTATTTACTTAATGTGTTTAACAATAGGTATTTGACCACAACTGGTCATGGTGAGGATGTCTGGTGGCCGGAGCGACTCCAGCAGTGGTACGACGGTTGGAGGCAGAGGTTCGAGCCTGGTCCCAGGATTACCGTGCACCACACATTCGACACTAGGCCGACCGGTGAGTACTACTATTGGTGGCATGAGACTTGCCGTGTGAGGCATCTATCTGGGCAGGAGGTTTTGGAGGAACCCAGACTGGTAGAGTTTCCCCCCGAAGTCCAGCTCACAGCCAGCCAGCCAGCCGAGGGACGATCTTACCCTTCTGAGGGGCGTACCAGATCGGAGGAGACGTGCGAGGGAGGTCAGAGAGGACACTCGCTAACCAGCTAGGAGGGAGCAGGGGTAGAGAGAGCGTTGGCCAGGTGAGCCCGTCAGGAGGGAGAGGGCCAGGCCTCGACGAGCTAGGGGTGACGCAGAGTCGGAGGAGGAGGCGGAGTTCGACCATCACGAGGATGAGAGAGACGTACCAGTTCACGGTGTCGCTTCACCTATAGCACCGACTCCTCCACCTCCTACCCCTCCCTCGGGACACGGAGCGTGGCATTCATCCAGTTTCGATGGGCAGCAGTCTCGCCCAGCCTGGGATACATCACCACCAGGTTGGTTTGAGGGAGGTCCATCCGGGACCCAGCAGGAGGAGGACGTCCTCCTTGACGAGATTCTGATTGACGATATTTTCCTACACACGGTGCAACCCCCCCGGTCATGGATAGGTTAGCCGAGTCATTTCGCACAGGTAGGGAAGTTGGCATCACGGAAGACCATCACCCATCAGCCCCCTGCCCAGCCTTCCAGTTGGATGCCACAGATATCACCGGCATCTGGCTCCTCATAAAGGACCCGCCTTCGACCAGGCAACCAGTACGCGACACCCCCTCCCATGACTATGGCATGTACCTGACCCAGTCCCAGCCTCAGGTGACACACCGGTAGCTCCACCCACCGGTATCGTCCTCAGATGCAGCAGGATCCTTGACTGGCTCGACCTCAGCGACAGGCTCAGCCTCCTCCATGTGGCACTGGGCACAGGCGCCACTACCAGGATCCACACCAGAGATAGTGATTGTAGTATTGTCTGTACTATAGTTGCATTAAGCTTATCTATGTATTTTTGTTTATTTAGTAGTATGGTATGTACATTTGGATTATAATTGGACAATTACATTTGTGGTACTTAGTTTGTGTATATTGTTATTTATATTCGTGTTTGACGTTAAGATTTTTGATAGTAAAGAATTATTAAAAATATTCGCGTTGTAGATACAGCTTCTAAACTAACAGAAATCCCTTCGTGCAAACGTTTTGGTTGTCACAAGTAACAAACTCCTTTAAAAATTGTTAACCGAGTATTTAAACCTCGGGTCATCTTCTCAAGAAATTGCAGGGAGGTATGTTCTTATTATCGGTTATGAAAAAGGTAAAATTGGGGTTATGGAAGTAAGGTGGGAATATGTTATATGACAAGTAAAATAAAATAATAATAACTGTAAAATAAACCTTTGGCAAGGTACAAGGACTAGAAGTCCTATCCTAGTTATCCTTATCAATTGTGATGAGAATTAGATTTTTCTTCCACTTTGTTAACCTCTAACTATGAAGGTAAGTTAAGTGGATGAATTCCAATTTTCAATTAACAATGAGTTTGATAACTCAAGAGTCACCAGTTATTTAACCAAAGCCAAAACGAAAACTATCTACTCGAATGAAAATAATTTGGATAAGTACCAACAACATAAATTAAAGAAAGCAATCATAGATCTGAAATACCTCAAATAACATTAATTAAGAAAATCAATCCAAAGTATTTTAAAATAAAAGGGAAGCTTAAAACAAAGAAACATTAAACCTGGATCGAGAGTTACTCCTAAAAATAAGAGAAGTCCTAAATCCTAAATCCTAAAGAGAGAGGAGAGAACCTCTCTCACTAAAAACTACATCTAAAAATGTAAAAAGTGAATTATGAGAGCATGATGATGAATGGATGCATTCCCCCGCTTTATAGCCTCTAATCTGTGTTCTCTGGGCCAAAAACTAGATCTGAAACAGCCTAGAAATCACTTTCAGCGCTTTCTGGTCCGTACAGGTCGCGGAAAAGTGACGCGGCCGCATGGCTCTCGCGGCCGCGCGGGTTGCGTTCCTGACAGGTCACGCGTCCGCGTGACTCACGCGTTCGCGTCACCTGGCGTCGGGGCAGCTATGACAAATTATATATCAAATCGAAGCCCCGGACGTTAGCTTTCCAACGCAACTGAAACCGCGTCGTTTGGACCTCTGTAGCTAAAGTTATAGCCGTTTGAGTGCGAAGAGGTCAGGCTAAACAGCTTAGCAATTTCTCCAACTTATTGTATTCGTTCCACTTTTGCATGCTTCCTTTCCATCCTCCAAGCCATTCCTGCCCTATAATATCTGAAAACACTTAAGACACATATCAAGGCATCTAATGGTAATAAGAGAGGATTAATAATAAGTAAATATAAGATCAAAGAAGCATGTTTTTAATCATAGCACAAAATCAGGAAGGAAAATGTAAAACATGCGAATTGTATGAATAAGTGAGTAAAGAGTTGATAAAAACCACTCAATTGAGCATAAGATAAACCATAAAATAGTGGTTTATCAACCTCCTCACACTTAAACATTAGCATGTCCTCATGCTAAGCTCAAGAGAACTATAGAGATGAAGAGGAATGGTAGAAAGTATGAAATGCAATCCTATCTATATGAATGCAACTACATGCAAAAATTATTCTACCTACTTAGTGAAAAGTAAATAAATCTTTCAAGAACAAATATGAACCAGATTTCACTAATTCAAATTACAAAATACAATACAAATAAATTGCAAGAAGAAGATAGCTCATGAAAGCAGGGAACATAGAATTGAGCACTGAACCCTTACTGGTAGTGTATATCATTCTAACTCTCAAGTGTCTATGGTCAATTCTCTCAATTCTCTACTAATCTTGCTTTCTATAGCTTGCTCTTCATCTAACAATCAACAAAAATTTAATGCACCAATACACAAATCAAGAGGTCTTTTAAGGGTTGTAATGGGGTTAGGGTCAAGGTAGGATTGTATTTGGCCAAGTGGACTAAAATTTGAATCCTTAATTAACATAAACTATTCCACCTAACTTAGGACAATCCATGTAATCATAATATAAAATTTGACTTCCCATTAACTATGTTTTCCACATATTCATGCATTCTAATTTCAAGTACAACTCATATGCATTGCTTTCACCACTTACTTTGGAGCATTTTGTCCCCTTTCACTTATTTTGCTCTCTTTTTTTTATATTTTTTTTCTTTTGTTTTTCTCAATACATATGATTAATTTATTGAATGCATGAACATGTCCTAAACATTTCTTTCACATTTTTCAAAAAATTCTAACATACTCAATTCTCAAACCAGATGTTTTCAAACCCACTCTTCCCCACACTTAATTCATAAGCATTCTCACTAGTCTAAGCTAACCAATGATTCAAATTAAGGACATTATTGTTTTTCGCTTAGAGTTAATGATGTGCTAAAATAAAGAACAAAGGGGTAAAATAGGCTCAAAATTGGTTTGCAATAGATAATGAAAAGGTTAAGGCCATATGGGTATGTAAGCTCAGTGAAACAAGGCCTCAATCATATAAGTGTATGCATACATTAAACAATGGAAATATAGAATCAAGCAAGACAAAGATCACAATTTTAGAGAGAAAAACACACACCAAAATTAAAATATTGGTTGATAAAATGCAACCAATCAAATAGGCTTAAAATCTCACTGGTTTTGTGTGTTCAAGCTTTAAACCATGTTCCAAAATAAAATTTCTTCATACAAGTTATTCAAAAAGTTTTTAATTTAAATTAGTGAAATACTATAAAAAGTTTCTTAAAAAAGAAAATATTACTTTAACCAAGTGGTAAAATATGCAAAAATCAAATAAACATGCAAATGCAACAACTAATCTACAAAGAAAATTTAAACATTGGTGTTGAGACAAGAAAGTACTAACCCATGGAGATCGGTATCGACCTCCCCACACTTAAAGATTTCACCTTCCTCGGTGCATGCTGAGATGTGCAGGTGGACGGATTGTTCCAACTGATGCCTTTCTTCAAGGATTGTGCAGATGGACTTGTTTGTCTCCCCATGTAAACGTCTTCCGGTTCCCCTCCGGGTGGCCATCCTGAAAGAAAAAGGGAAGAAAAGTAACCCAGAAATAAAGATAAGAAAATAAATAAAGTACGGGTGGGTTAATGCCAAATGATAAGGGTCTCATTTACATGGAAGCTTCAACATATACGTGAGAAAATAATAGAAGCCATGGCATACCAGTGGTATAAAATTTGTAACATAGGGGAGGAGAGTGGGTAATGGAAGTATCAATACAAGTTCATGCCAATGCAAATGGAGTGCAAGTATCATAAAAGATTGGCATTGGCAGATAATTAATATCATCCCACAGTGTAAAACAAGTTACCAAAATAAATTCAAGAAAAGATGCAACAGTAGAATAAAAAAATTTTTTTACACCAATGGAAAAATAAAAAATTCAGAAAAGAAAATAAAAACAATATGCACAAAATTAAGATGCGATGAATGAGATATGCAAATAAATTAAGTAAAATAAAATAAAAGATAAGAAGAATGAGAAGGGAAAGAAGTAAAGTAAGAAAGAAAGAAGAAAGAAGAAAAGATAAAAGAAATTAGGATTGGGGAAGAAAAGATAAGATATTTGGCAAATTAGGATAAGCTGTGCGGCGCAAGCGACGCGGACGCGTGGGGCACGCGGTCGCGCAACTTGCGCTGTAAGTTAATCGACACGGTCGCATCGGTCACGCGGTCGCGTGACTCAATTTATGCTACTGGCGCGAGGGCAGCCTCGCGCTCGTACAACTCTCTGTTCAAAATCTTATTTTGCCAAATTTTGGGTGACGCGATCGCGTGGGTGACGGGATCGCGTGGATGGCCATTTTTGAAAAATGACGCTACTGCGTGGGGCATGCGTTTGCGTGGGAGGGTTTGTGCATCTAGCGCCAGTCCAGCCTTACTCCAGCACAACTTTCGGCCATGCACCCCTTTTACGTCGATTACCAGGTCACGCGGCCGCGTGGGTCACGCGGTCGCGTGGGAGGCCATTATTCTCATGTGACGCGGACGCGTCAGCGACGCGGTCGCGTGGGACGATTTGTGCCACTGGCACGCCTCCAGCCACGCTCTCGCATGACTCTCTGTTCGATTTCTCTTCTTCACAACGCACATGTGACGCGGACGCGTCAGCGACGCTGCCGCATCGCGTGCGTAAAATTTTTTTTTTAATAATGCTGTATGCAGAATGCAATGCTAATATGAATGTTATGCAAAATTCCAGGTTCAATACAATAAAATAAAATAAAACTCGAAAACAAATAAAACTAAATAAAAATGAAAAAGGAATGATCTTACCATGGTGGGTTGTCTCCCACCTAGCACTTTTAGTTAAAGTCCTTAAGTTGGACATTGGAGGAGCTTCCTGTTATGGTGGCTTATGCTTAAATTCATCCAAAAATCTCCATCAATGCTTGGAATGCCAATAGCCTCCGGGGTCCCAAACTAGGCATGTGAAGCTTTTGAGCAGCTTCAAGCAGATTTTCAGGCTCCCAGGGGGACGAATGTCAGAATGGAATCCATGATCCCAAGCTTTGCTTTTAAATCCGCATCCGTCTTGATCTATATTTTTCCATCCGGGCGGTTTAAAAAGTAAATTCTCACCATGGTGACCAAACGTTCATCGTGATCCACTCAATTGAGCATGATACCAATCTTCGCACTTCGAGTTGAAGCGTGGAACCTTATTGAACCTTGTGCACCGGCTCTGAGTATGAGCCATTTCCCTTTTACTCTTAAAGCCGCAGAGAGCTCTAAGCTGGCCATCTGTTTCAAGCAAACCATATTCAAGTGGAATATTGAAGATAAAAGACAAGGATTTTACCCACTTGTAGTTTGTGTTGGGCGGTAATGGCCTTGGGATAGGTGTTTCCAGTGGTTCTATAAGTTCTACTCCCTTATAGTCTTCTGTGAATTCTTCCACTTCAACCATATCTTGATCAGAGTCTTCAATTTCTCCCTCATCATCACTCAAATCATATATTGGAGGTTGAGAAAAATCTACCTCAGCATCATCTTCATGTTCACTCAGGGAAGATTCTTCTGTCTCAGAGAAATCACTTGCAGATGCAAGTTCGTCACTAAGAGAACAGGACTCGTGATCATCATCATCAAGGAAGCCTGTGTCCTGGGTTATTCCGTTCAGTTCTTCATAAGATATTTGCAGTGGAGGCGGTGCAAAATCCTCCTCAGCGTCAATTGTAACATCCTTGACGGAGTTCTCCACAACAACCGACTCTTCTTCTTCTGCAATGACAGCTTTTTCTACTTGTTCTAATACGAAGTTATGCTCTATGCTGTTCACTGGAGCTTCCAGTGTCTCCTTTGTACTGTGTTCTTCAGTGGATTCTCTACATAAAGCCATGGGGGTCTGTTGAGGGGCTGAGCGTCTAGAAGATAATTGTTTTAACTTCTCCACTATTGCTTGCTCCAGTTGATGAAGGATTGCAGTACATTGTTTCATTGATTCTTCGAGGCTAACCTATGATTCTGACTTTGATGGAGGGTAATGTGTATGGGGGAGTGGTGGTTCTTGGGAGTAATTGGATTGGTATTGGGGCGGATAAGGATTGTATGGTGGCGAATGGCGAAAAAAAGCTTGTGAGTGTGGTGGTTCGAGGTCATGTTGAGAGGATAGTCTATAGGCACGGGGTGGGGCTTGTTGGTAGTTACAAGGTTGTCCACCATATCTTTCAGCTGGGTATGCATTGTAGAATGATCGTTGTCCATGATATCTTGGAGGGTGTTGTTGCTTAAAGGGTTGATTAGATCCTCTTGACTCCATCCATCCTTGATTGGTCTGACCTTGATGCATATTCCTGCTGTGGTTTCTATTTCCTTCAACAAAGTTAGAACTAAACTCAAAGCGAGAGGGGTGAGAATTCATAATAGCTATCAGAAATAAGGGGAAAAAAGAGAAAACAAATAAACAAGTAAAAGAAAAATATTTTTTTTTAGAAAAAATATTTACAATAACCAATAATAAGGCACACGTTTGCAATTCCCCGGCAACGGCGCTATTTTGACGTTAAGATTTTTTCTAGTAAAGAATTATTAAAAATATTCGTGTTGTAGATACAGCTTCTAAACTAACAGAAATCCCTTCATGCAAACGTTTTGGTTGTCACAAGTAACAAACCCCTTTAAAAATTGTTAATCGAGTATTTAAACCTCGGCTCGTCTTCTCAAGGAATTGCACGGAGGTATGTTCTTATTATCGGTTATGAAAAAGGTAAAATTGGGGTTATGGAAGTAAGTTGGGAATATGTTATATGACAAGTAAAATAAAATAATAATAACTGTAAAATAAACCTTTGGCAAGGTACAAGGACTAGAAGTCCTATCCTAGTTATCCTTATCAATTGTGATGAGAATTGGATTTTTCTTCCACTTTGTTAACCTCTAACTATGAAGGTAAGTTAAGTGGATGAATTTCAATTTTCAATTAACAATGAGTTTGATAACTCAAGAGTCACCAGTTATTTAACCAAAGCCAAAACGAAAACTATCTACTCGAATGAAAATAATTTGGATAAGTACCAACAACATAAATTAAAGAAAGCAATCATAGATCTGAAATACCTCAAATAACATTAATTAAGAAAATCAATCCAAAGTATTTTAAAATAAAAGGGAAGCTTAAAACAAAGAAACATTAAACCTGGATCGAGAGTTACTCCTAAAAATAAGAGAAGTCCTAAATCCTAAATCCTAAAGAGAGAAGAGAGAACCTCTCTCACTAAAAACTACATCTAAAAATGTAAAAAGTGAATTATGAGAGCATGATGATGAATGGATGCATTCCCCCGCTTTATAGCCTCTAATCTGTGTTCTCTGGGCCAAAAACTAGGTCAGAAACAGCCTAGAAATCACTTTCAGCGCTTTCTGGTCTGTACAAGTCACGGAAAAGTGACGCGGCCGCATGGCTCTCGCGGCCGCGCGGGTTGCGTTCCTGCCAGGTCACGCGTCCGCGTGACTCATGCGTTCGCGTTGCCTGGCGTCGGGGAAGCTATGGCAAATTATATATCAAATCGAAGCCCCGGACGTTAGCTTTCCAACGCAACTGAAACCGCGTCGTTTGGACCTCTGTAGCTAAAGTTATAGTCGTTTGAGTGCGAAGAGGTCAGGCTGGACAGCTTAGCAATTTCTCCAACTTATTGTATTCCTTCCACTTTTGCATGCTTCCTTTACATCCTCTAAGCCATTCCTGCGCTATAATATCTGAAAACACTTAACACACATATCAAGGCATCTAATGGTAATAAGAGAGGATTAATAATAAGCAAATATAAGATCAAAGAAGCATGTTTTCAATCATAGCACAAAATCAGGAAGGAAAATGTAAAACATGCGAATTGTATGAATAAGTGAGTAAAGAGTTGATAAAAACCACTCAATTGAGCATAAGATAAACCATAAAATAGTGGTTTATTAGTGTTCTTATGAGCATTTACGTTTATGTTACTGTTCCTTTCAAAGAAACAAACTAACACATCAGAAAGTGACGAGCTCGTCATTAAACCTTTCATTGGAAGTTACAATGTTTCACGTCCAATGTTACCACAACATTATATAACACACTACATAAAAAAATACTAACACATGCCAACTTTGGTAAACATACAACCTTAGTACGACCTACACATCTCCTGTGGGCTGATTAGGACGTCCCCTTCTAGTATGACCGTATTGCCTACATAGACCACACCGCTTCTCATGTCACTCGGTCTCATCCATGTCATTCCAGAACCTGGTTGACACGGGCCTTCCAGTTGCTTTTCGACGCATTACTGGGTTAGGACACAGCCTCGTCCCATGCCACTCCGCCCACGTCAACTCGTCTGGGATAGGGAAAAACTCCATCTCGTACACCTTGAAAACAGCTTCCTGTTTATACACAGAATGCACATATGGGGCCCACTCAATGCTAGCAGCGGCACACCCAGCTAGTGAGTGACGGCACGGATAATGCAGGGATTGGAACAAGCCGCAGTCACACGTGCCATCCGATAGCCGAACACGGAAGGACCCGCCCCCATCCCTCAAACGGTTCAAGCTCCTCCACAACAAACAGTGACGTCCGCCTGTCACTGTGAGTGACACGTATCTTTGGTATCCCTTCTCTGTTCTTCTCAATGGCGGCCAATAGTCTCTGTGAGAATCGGCAACCAGCAGCGAGCTGTGACTATGCCTCTCTGCCCTTCGTCCCGAACAACTTCTGTAATCTCTCGTACGTGATGCGCACAATGGCAGAGATCGGCAAGTACCAGGTGCCCTTCAACACTTCATTGATGCACTCGGACAGATTTGTCGTCCTGTGACCAAATCAACGCCCGCTGTTGCAATGTTGTAGCCAAATTTTCTTCCTGAAATGACCAGCCCAGTCAACCATCGTAGGTGAAGCTCCTCTCAACGCATCTATGTACCACTCGTAACCGGCCTAGCTTGGACTATAAGTAGTGTTAATGAGGTACCTCTTGCCTTCGGCTGACTTGAACCGAGTCATGAAGTTCGCAACCATGTGTCTTATGCAGTAAGCATGGTAGGCTCTGGGGGGATGCCAACCACTGTCATTGGAGCTAAGCGCGGCCTTGATAGCCTGATATCTGTCGGAGATAACCAGCATCCGTCTTGTGGGGTGACGTGGCATCTCAGATTAGTTAGGAAGAACGACCATGACTCGGTGCTCTCAGACTCCATGATGGCAAAAGTAATAGGCAGGATGTTGCTATTCCCATCTTGCGCCACCGCAATAAGCAACAAACCACCATACCTTCCATACAGATGCATACCATCTACAGAGACAAAGGGCTTGCAATGCTTGAAGGATTCGACACATGACAGGAAAGACCAAAATGCCTTGTCGAACATACTGCAGTCACGTACCAGGAGGTGTCCATCGTAGAATGGTTTGACACGTAGGTCACAAATGGTACCAGAAAAACAGCTCTGCAGTACCTGAAGCAACTTGGGAACCTTGTTGTACGACTCTTCCCAATCCCCAAAGATTTTTGCAATTGTCTTCTGCTTGGCCATCCACACCTTTTTATAGGACAATTTGAAGTGATAGCTTGTTTGGACCGCTCCTTGCAAAACCAGAATGCTTATAGATGGGTTGGACTGAATCAACGCCAAGATGACCCGGCAGGTCAGACTTCTGTCTAGCTTACGATGGTCTTGAGACATGGTGGGTGCTAGACAACTATGCACTCCACCCATTCTCCGAACCTCCCTGAACACAATAACACAGGCTTGCTTTAGCCATGTCGTATACCTACTTAGTATATCGTATAGACGTAATGAAAGGCACAGGTAAACTTAAGCTTACCAGTATCCGAGGTTCTAACGAAGGGCCACACGAAGGTTCCATTGACACCATTATTAGCTTGACGGCACTGCACATGGTACTTTAACCGGTCTGATTCGATCACTCGGTACTCCGCACTCCTTCGAATACTGTAGTTCTTGACACCCTGAAGCACTGCCTCTTGGCTTCTAAACTTGTGGCCAACCCGAAACTCTACACCGTCATCTAGGTTGTAATCCTCTTCACCCGTGTCAAGAAACGGAGTCCTCTCATGCATGGCGTCCAAATCCAGACTGTGATAGTGAGACGGAACTACCGAAAGCTCCGGGTATTCGGAACTGTCCGTCACGTAATCCTTGTCCGACTCCTCCTTGCACTCCTCTGCCTCATCCACTAGAACGGCGACATGAATAGGCGGTGGTGCGAGGGGTCGGTCGTCCTGCACATAGGTCGAGTATACGGAAAGACCACTGCCACTGTGTCCCACCTCTGCAGACAGCTCCATCACTTGCTCCACCATGATCCTCCCATGGATCTCGAATATCACCCGCACATGCTCGTCGCCTTAAAGTCGAAATAGTCGAAACCGGAAGGCTCCGTTACCCATGGGGACCGGCAACCTATATGCCACCCTTCCGATCTCCCTCGCTTCTGTACCACCGAGCCTACTCAATATCAAACTCTTCTAATCCGACAACGTATTCACACGCAGAGTGCGAAACAATATCGGATCCTTGCATTCAAATGTCACCCCGTTGTCGCCGTTTCTCATATGGCAATTGGAATAGACAAGCACAACTATGTACAGACTACTACTGGCCATTAATGCCTTGTATTTGTGAGAAATATGATACGAAAAATTTGTGAAGAATATCAAGGGTTACACATCCTTTTATAACCGGTGGGACACAACTCCATGTATCTCGTTTACAGTGTAAACGGAATAAAATCTATCTCATTTACATTGTAAACGAGATAGCCTGACGTGTCATATCTCCTTTACACTGTAAACGAGATACACGTAACGCCATCTCGTTTATAGTGTAAACGAAATATGACTGAAAAACACAAATCGGTAAATATTTTTAAATTTATTTATTTCGATAATTAATGATTTTATTTTATTTATTTAAATAAAAAAATCCGATAAATTAAAGTATTAAAATTACTCCTTTAATATACTTTTGTTATTCAAACACATATTATTATCCTTCTTATTATCAGGACCAAATTTAGAAATTTTTTGAAGAGGAAATAAAAAATTAAATATTTATGTAATTAAATATTGTGTTATATAATTAGTGATATTATTTTTAATAAAAACATTTATTAACAAGTGTTATATTAAAATAAAAAGCTCTACTAATTAAAGATAATAATTTAATATTTAATATTTAATATCATTCATAATAACTAAAAATAAATATTTTTAAAAAGCTCATATATCAAAGCTTTTTTTCTCAAACATACAATTCTAATTTTTATTTTTTATTATTATAAAAAATATAACACAAATAATATAAACCAGTTACTCTGATACCTTTGATATATGAATTTAAAATAAATTAGTGAATAAAATATATAAAATATTTATACTAATAAATAATTTATTTAATATGTTATTATTTTAATATCATGAGAAAATAAATAAATGGTGAAACATTTTAATTTTTATGTATATACTTTTATACTATTCAATTAGAATTTGTTATAAAAATTAAAGTATTTTTTATATTATAATAGATTTAGGAATTAAGAAAAAAATGAAAAATATACAAGGAACAATAAGAAAAGATTTATTATTAAAATAGTTAACAAAAAATAAAAAATAAAAAAATAATTAAAAAATTTATTAATCAAAATAGTTTATCTAAAAAAATATAATATACTATTAATGTTTAAAATACAACAATTAAAATTTGAATTCAGATTTTGTAATAGAAAATATACTAATTAGTCACTAGACATGTTAATTTTAAAATTGAATTCACATTATATAGTATATAAAAGTTTTAAAATTTTCGCGAGGGGGACAATGTCCCCTTCTAAATCCGCCTCTGA